>NW_010224851.1:0-30279 GCF_000690775.1 Eurypyga helias
CCTGCCAGCTCGCCCGCCTGGCTGTCTTCCCGAAGGAACCGCCGTGGGCCAGTCCTGCAGGGCTGGGATCTGCGGGGCCTCGGTGGCGGCACCCAAACCGGGTACCTGGGCAGCCAGGGGGGGCGCTGGGCTGGGTGGGCAGCAGACCCCGTCGATGGGCACTGTCACACCGCCCGGTTTTCTTTCTCTTCCTTCTGTTTCTCCTTCCCCCGGCCCTCTCCGCCTGCAGCCCGGTTTCCACGCTGGAAGGGAGCAGGGTCACCCCAGCACCAGGCAGCCCTGCCCCTCTCCCAGGCACAGCCGTGCCCACCGGAGCCAGTGCCAGGGAAACACCCGGCAGCAGCAGAAACTGCAGAAAAGGCAGAACTCCAGAACCGCCACAGAATAAGATTTTTAAGTTCTTTCTCCTTTTCTGCCCACTTTAACCTTTCAGGTTGCTGACACTAACGGGATGCGGTGGAAGTGAGGTAACTAATTAGATGCGCCGGAGACGGAACACTGATTGTTAAGTCTCTCTCGCTAATTAGCAACAGCCTTTGCAGGGCCTGACGGCAGGGCTGGACAGACCTGGCAGGATGTGCCCGCCGCCTTCTCCGGCAGCAGGAAAATCAGAGCAACACAAAACAAAAGGAAAAAGGAAAAAGCCTTAACTTGCTTTTCCTTTCATTTTGGTTTTAGCAGAACCACATTAGGCCAGTTGTAAAAAATCAGTGGTTTTGTCAACCTGTGGGTGTCTCGTGATGTTGGGAGAGGTGACGACTGCAAGGACAGTACTGCCTACGGGTGCCCTCCCGCCCCTGGGAAAGGCCACAAGGAGCACTAAGTGGAAGACAGACGAGGGAAAGGAAAGGGGCTGAAGACAGGCACTGTGAGACAGAGAACATGTGGGAATGCAGCTGTGTCAACACAACCCACACAACTGGGATCTTGCGTCGTCCTGACGTAAGGATTAAGCTCCAGAAACCTGCTGCTGCTTGGAACTTCAGCGGTGAGAAAGCAGAGGGCCTAATTACCAAAGCACAGTTTTAATAAACAGGCTTCAGGCTTACATGTCAAAAGGATTTATAAATAAACATAATCACAATACATACATTCTGGGGTATTTTAAAAAGTATTCATTATAAGGTAATAGATATTTTCTGAGTTATAAAATCCCATATAAATAGCAAATTATTCTCAGTATGCAGAGTATAAGAATTATAGAATCACAGAATGGTTTGGGTTGGGAGGGACCTTAAAGATCATCCAGTTCCAACCCCCCTGCCACGGGCAGGGACACATAAAAACTGGGGTGAGTATCTGAAGGGAATCCTGAGTACATGCTCCCCACATGGCAGAAAACAGAACAATGACCCAGTTGGACACAATAAATACTTGTTGTCCTAATACATGATTTGTCCCAAACTGTCAAAATGGAACCAAGAACTTTCTGGTTGCTTAACCTTGTTCAGCTCCATAGAAATAAGAATGGGTCTGGATACTCTGCTCCTTGAGATTGCAGGAGCAGCCCCGTAGTTTTGGAGTCAGAAGAGGAGCGGTGCGTGTGGCTTCTGGTGGACAGGAGGAAGGCCGGCACGCACCTAGAGCGGGCGCGGGCAGGCCGTGGGCAGCAGCTGGGGTTACAGCCCCAGAGCAGTAAAAGGCATCTTTGGACGAAGGTCTGTGGCAACAGCATCTGGTGGTTACACGCAAGTGGCAGCCAGTTCTTAACGTTCCTCAAGGTTCCCCTGTTTATCCCCGGCCTAACGATCCAAATTAGGGGACACAAGGGGAAACTTCACAAGCCGTGGGCAGGACGGAGAGCGGAGCGTTCACCCTGTGTTCTCCCCCGGCCTTTCCAAGCGGGCTGCGGACGTACACGAACGGTAACGCTCATAACGATGCGACTTCGCCTCCTAGACCAAGGCGGGCCGCAGCACTGCAAGGGGACGCCAGCTTGCAGGAGCCCGTCGTTGCACTTAAATTCTGGATTCTGAGCAACGTTTTGTTATTGTGGCACAACTGTTTGGGTTTTTTTTTTTCTTCTGATCATAACAAAAAAAAAAGTCAATTATTCCTGGAAGAAGCAAGGGCTGTTCTGCCTGTTGTTCTCAAGGAGTAAGGCAGTCATTAAATGTTCCCTTAAACAGTGCTATTAAGCCAAATGCAGTGTTTCCTTTCTCCAGGGTCACAGCTCCGACCTAGCACGACGCCGTGAATCATCAGAGCCAACTCCCAGTGCAAACTGCAGGAGGCACAGAGCGGCTTATGCTTGGCTTCTTACTACAGAGTCAACTCAGCAGAGATCGTGAAGTCAACAGGAAGCATTCACAGCCTCCTGGCTTTTTCCCGGGATCAAAAACCGGGTGGACGATGTTACGCTGAGGTCGAGCCACAGTTGCCAAGAGCAGAGCGTCACGAGGGAACAGATGCCTGGTTACGCTTTAGATTCAGAAATTCTCAATAGTTTTGTCCTTTCAAATACTGCAAGGAACTAGTCCTTTTTTTCTCGGTATCGCACGGATACTAACGGCTTCTCTCATGGCAATTTTACTCCTGTTTTGTGGTTAGAAACCCAGCAACTGGGAGTTGTGAATGTTGCATGGTACGTTCAAATGGGAGACAAGACAAAAGAGTGGCACTCGCAGGGTGACTTTTTAGTCCAGAGAAAAGCTCTTCATTTTTTCTGCTAATTCCTGTCTCATTTCTATATGTTTTTTCAGGTTCTGCACTTCGTGGGGCAGGTTCATGTCCCACACCGACACGCAGGATTGTAATTCTGGAAAACAAAATTAACAAAAAAAATTGAAAACTGCAACAGAAGAATTATTGCGTAATCAGAAGTGGTTTTGCTCATCTGCTTTTTTTTTAGTTAATCATAAATTGCCTCAATTAACATGATGCTTAGGCCCTGGCAGACAAGTTATATGACACTTCCTGCGTGAGGTAATGCACTTGTGGGTTACAAGCTGTTTGTACTTGTGCAATGATTTGGATTCCAGTTCCTAGACCTAGAATGCACCATCTCAAAGCCCTTGAAAAACCATTTCTGGTGCCCCTGGGCCGTAGGATACTGACCTGAGCTACAGCTAGTACTGAGGTGCCTGAGCAGCTATACCCTCAACGCTTACAAGACTCAAAACCCATTCACTGTAAACTAAAACCGAAAACTGATTTCATAAGGTTGTGAGAACACTGGAAAAAGGTCACTTCTTCAATCTCACTTCATGCAAACAACTCTCCACGGAGGATTCACATTGGTTTTAGTGGAATAAGGATAATGGAGAACACTTGCAGGAGCAGGAGCTCACAAACTAAGGAAACTGAGGTTTCTGGGAGTCTGATTCCTCTCTCTATACTGTATTTAAGTGTGCTATTAATTAAAGAGGCTAAAAGGCAATAGGTGCCCTTCTGGTAATCATCAGGGAGTATCAGAATATAAACCCCACTGCTCTAAGTTTGATTCTGACTTTACTCCGCACAGTCAGCTCACCTACACTTGCCACCCTTAACTCCATTCTGGCATTGCCACGTTTGTAGGAGTCACAGAAACTGGAATGAGATAAAGGTGAGGAAGGGCATTGGTCGGAGTATCAGCTGTAACTGTTCTTAGAAAAAACCCAAAGATGGAGATTTTCCATCTTCATGTTGCAGCACTTTGCCATCCTAATTGTCAGGGAGCTTTTCCTGATGTCTGACCCAAATCTCCCTTGCTGTAGTAGAGACTGGTTAGTCCTTATCCTCCCCACAGGGAATATGCAGAAGTTTTTATTCCCTTCCTCTTTATTTACCTATTTGAAGCCTGTTATCCTGTCCTCTCTAAGCTTTGTAAGAACCAACTTCAGCTCCTGCAGCATTTCCTCACGGGTTGCATTTCCCTCCTCTGAACTAATAGTCCAGATGGTTCAGCCATGTCCCAGATGGATACGGTCCTCCAGGAGAGGCCGTATCAGCTCTCAGCGGAGTGTAAGAATTAGCTCCTGTCTTACAGACCCCCCTTCTCGGCTGGTCTTTGCCCCTTCTGCAGCCACGTGGCAGGGTTGACCCCTGTTCAGCCGGCGATCACGTGCAGCCCGCCCTTCTGCGGCGCTGCTGTTCAAGCTGATCGTTTCCTCATGTTGGTACAGTGGAGCATTCCTAATTAAGCCAAAGGTCTTCTTGCATTTGTCCTCACTGAACTCTATCCTATTTCCTTCCAGACCATTCGTCAGGGTCATTCTGAATTCTAATCCTGCCCTCCCGTGTGCTTGTGGCTTTGTTTTAGCCCAATTTGTCTGCGAATCTGGAAAGCACATTATTCCTTCACATCACTCCTGAAAACACTGAGGATTCCTGGCCTAGGAGAGATCCCTCTGGAATTCCATTCAAGACATTCTCCAATTAGACAATGACATTTACCCTCCAAATACAGTTTTCCAGCAGACGATACACTTCAAATAGTGGCCTCCTGTGATCCCTTTGTGGCAGTTACTGTTAGTTGGTATGGAGCCCAGAAACGCAAAAGACAACAAAACCCAACAATGACGTTTCAGTAACATTGTACCAAACGGTGATCATCCTCTCCCGGCAGGTAGTCAAGCGCAGTAGTGTCTGCTCCACTAATAACACAAACTAAGGAAACACAGTTCAGGTACCTTTGTGGTATTTGTTGTCTTCGGTGTCACTTTTATAGCAATACCCCAAAACCAGGACTGCGTTCTTGAGGCTCCCTTTTTCAAAGAAATAAGATGTCAAATTTTAATTTTAATGGGAACTGTGTAGTTGAAGGACAGAAAGAGTAGAGGACACCATGCCACTGAGAGGACAGAAAGCAGAGTGCAGTCAACTGGACCCTTTATTCGAGACACTTAACCATGAAAAACCCAGACGTGAAACCAGCCTAGTTCACGTCTCCGCGTGATGTCGGGGTTTATCAGGGTGCGAGGCGGAAGCGCTGACCAGCCACTGAACACGGCCAAGAACAAAGCACCCTAGTCTATGCCACAGGCAGAGGTAGCAGATGCCACAGCGAAGGGACCGGCTGCACATGAAGTCCCCAGTGCAGAGCAGAAAGAGAAGGTGCCGGCCATCAGTTTGGTTATGAAAAACCAAAATGACCACATATGATCCAACTCATTAAAAGTGAATTAACGATGGCATGTAGCTAGGAAAGGAGTGTTAGCAGGGACGTAGGAACAGGGGATGGCTTATAGGAAGGGGCTAGTGAACAACGCAAAAAAAAGACTAGGAAGACAGGAGTGGTTGGATTGCAGAGGGCTAAGTGGGATGTGCCCGTGTTTCAATATCAACCTCACGCTTATTCCCAACAAGACGTGTTTATAGATGTCTTGGAGGACAGATGGAAGCTGTTGGTGTTCTCCTGCCACAGCAGCTCCCTGTCCTGCTGGCACCATGCTGGCGGTGAGCCCTGGCTGTACGCTAGTAGAAGAACACAGGACCCAGCCTGTCTACCTGTGCCACGGATCGGGCCAGGGAAGGAACAGCCCTCCCTGTGCAGACACCCCGGGAGCAGCACTGTGCCCCACACCTCTCCATGCATGAGGTCCTACACACTCCCCCAGGGAAAAGACGAGGAGGGGGTCAATTTCTGGGGTGTAAATAGGCTGGAGCATGGCTCACTGTGAAAGCCACAATCTTGGAACGATTTCCATATTCACAGATGAACTACAGATAAAAATGATGTCTCAAATTCTGGCAATCTCTTTTCCCTGAAATATTTACATCTGATTGACATTATATATTTTAATCTTCAATGAAACTATTTAATACAAGAATATTTCCTTCTATCTTCTCTCATTTCACATAAGCAATGTGTTGCCATTGAAGAATTGTTCAGCAGCCTCAGTGCCATTTTCACTGATTCTCTGAAAATCCCAGTAAAAACAAAGTCTCTGAATTTGGAAAAAAACCCCCAACCCTTATAAATAATTGCTGGGAAAAAAATGATCAAAAGAAAAAAGCACACATCAAACTGCAGGTTGCCATTCTTGAGATTGGGTTAAGAGCAGCTAAACTCTTTCTCCTGAAGCGTTCACTTTTCTGTGCATGAAATTTACATTCAAAATGTTGAGGTGACCAGAAACAAAGACTATGAGGCTCACAGCTTTTTAAATCACACTCTATTATGCTATACAGTATGCTTTCCCTAGCAATGACATTACTAAGTGAGGCAGAAATTTTGGTTTCATAGTAACTATTCTTTACAAAATGCTGAAAATAAAATGTCCCTTTATAGTACTAATCTCATAGCTCCCAGGACTAGAAGGACTGAAAGGCTGTGCTAGTCACTCTGGACTCTGTAGCCAGCACTCTCGACAGCTGTGGGATGAACAGACTCTACAGACTTGCCGTCTCAGGCCAAGGCAAATCGGAGGAAGATGGAGGTTTTTCCACTGGTACCACACTGTCAGCATTATGAGGGGGCTGTACTCTGTGGATACTTGTTGCCAGAAAGGAAAAAACAGCCCTCAAATTAAATTCCTGATGGTAATGGTGAGGCACTGGAACAGGTTGCCCAGAGAAGCTGTGGATGCCCCATCCCTGGAAGTGTTCAAGGCCAGGCTGGATGAGGCTTTGAGCAACCTGGTCTAGTGCAAGGTGTCCCTGCCCATGGCAGGGGGGTTGGAACTAGATGGTCTTTAAGGTCCCTTCCCACCCAAACCATTCTATGATTCTGTGAGGAAACATCCACAGCCTGCAACTCTGAAGTCTGCTTGCAGGATTACAGTGTGTTTCTGAGTCCATGACAACAGCTTCAGACTTCTTTTGGCAGCAAACACACTTCAAACCACACTGACAAGGGCACTCCAGTGGTTTTCAAAACAGAGTGGAAGGCCATGGGAATTCACAGAGTACTGTTGAAGTAATGTGTGTTTTGAACCTACACTGCAGTACAACGAACTCTTGAGTTGCGATGGCCTCTGTTACTTTTGGGGGAGATGCAGGGAAGTGTAGAGGTGGAGGAAGTTACAACAGCCAGCAAGTGCCCCATACTCCACTACGGACTGCTGGCTGTTTGCCATAACCACTGCAAACCCACGACACCTGTCCGCCTACAGCAGCTCCAAACAGCTGTCCCAGGCGACGGAACAGCACGTACGAACAAGTCTGCGCCCTGAGGCCACGCGTGTAGCGCTTTTCCAGGTTGCTGTGATCTGCCTGTGAGCCAAACCTAAAAAAATCACTCCTGAATAAGGATGGGAGAAGAAAACTGGGCAATACGTAACGAAGGAAAAATTATTAAAACCTAACAAGCCCCACAGAGGAGGAATCCAGAAGCGTAAAAGTTGTGATGGAGACAGAACACGGGCAGACACAGGTCAGGACGAAGACCGAGAGCTGTGCGAGAGCATGGCACGAGGAGGCAGCGAAGCGGGCCGGGTTCACGTGCCCATCAGCGAGAAGCCGGGAGGAGCTGTTGTTGCACGTGGGCGCAGGTACGACAGCCTGTTGGTATTCAGCCAACACCGGAGCGTCTGACACTGACTGAAGATGACAGCAGTGGAAGAGAATTAATGAACGAAACACAGAAAATGCTAATCTGTTCCTGGAACACCATGCCAAACAGGAGACAGTAATGCTAAGCTTGGCACCGATTTCAAAGTGCTCACCATTTGATGGTTTTACTTACCCAGCTGAACCGTTATCATGACTCTAACAGAATCACAGAAGTTGTCTATAACGCGTACAGGACGACGTGTTGATAAATCGAGCAGCAAGATATGTCCTCCTCCTGTCCCTATCCACAGTGCAGTGTTTTTCTGCAGGCAAATTGTCTTCACTCTTCCAGAATAAGCCAGTTTATGTTTGGATTCCTTATTTAGTTTTTCCACTTTGTCCCTACAAGTATGGAGACAATTTGTCTTAAAATTTGGTGGTAAACTATTCCACAACTGCTAATATTACTCCCTCAATACCAGGCTTTTGACCAATCATTCATTAAGAGAAGCTGCACAAATCTCCTGCTAATTACTGACCGACTTGAAACAAACTGGGCTGAAAACTGCTGGACTTCTGAAACTCAGCTGGCCTGATTCAAAAAAACTTTAAACAGGAAGCAGGTACGCTTCCCTTTTCTCTGCCAGTCTGCAGGAGAAGTGTGCTACTCCCACTTACAGAGTGGGAGTAGCACACCTAGAGCTGCTCCTAACCTCACCGTGAAAATGAAACGGGCATGGCACATTATGGGAGAGGAACAGTGTAAATGCTGATGAAAATCACTGTCATTGTTAATAAACCCCTGATCTCCTGCTGCATCTGTGCACTGGAGAGAGAAAACATTCTTCTTCAGGGGATGCAGGAAGTAACTGTATGCAAAAGCATTAGTACCTGAAGGACAGCGAAAGGCTTTCTTCTTTCTTGAGCAGAATTAAATGGACCTTCTTGAAATCACAGACAAGTTGTGAAATATAATAAGGGTCTTTTAAACAATGAGATTCTGTACGGGATATTCTGAATTTCTAGGCCAAAAGAGAGGAAAGGAATTCCACATTTGCCCAAAGAAGTGAGCAAATCCCTTACCTCCAGCAGGTTAAGGTACTGTGCTAGAGAAGGCAATCTGATATTCAGCTTTCTGTGCAGCAGGCCATCAATCTGAAATAAAACTTACCTAAGGAAATGTGCACAGTCGATCAGTTCAGAAAGTTTTTCTGTCTTCTTGTCCCAGATTTCCACAAAATGGCTGCTTTTCTTTGCCAAGTAGATGGATTTGTCTATTGCTATTGAAATAATGTTTGCATCACTGTAAGCATTGTGACAGAACCTAGAAAAAAGAACTCCAGTTAGATACACAGAAGATACCTGGCAGAAAAACTTCACTACTATGCATGGGGGTTAAGCTTCCCTCTAACTCTTACAGAATCATTCAGCCTTAAATCCAAAATGGGCTAGGATACAACTGAAAGGGTCTGCTAGAAATCTTCCTACGGTTCGACCTACGCGCTCACAGTAATGGAGTTATGCTGATGACATCCCTAGAGGCACATTAATGCCCAAAACCTATTAATAAATCTTTCCCATCTGCCTGCTCAAATCACATATGTTCACATCACAGCAGGGCAAAGTCCACCTTTCTCCTGACAACACTCGGTCATTCCCACAGGGCCCACCAGACCATAGAGGGTCACTCAACACGAAGATGACTGTGTACAAAGCAGCAGTGAGATTCAGTTCACCTCTCTGCTCGTTTCATGTCAGCTGAGCGCCTTTTTCACTATTTTCCTCGACAGAAGAATTTGCCTCTCATACCAGATCTGTTCCTGCATGTGTCTAATTACTGGCTCTGTGATTTAACAGCATTAGCTTCTTTCACTGACTCTTCAAGTCATCTTGAGGAACAGCTCAAAATCACAGGTCCCTGACAGCAGACACTCGGGAACACTGCTACTTTCCCCAGTGTTACTTTTTTTAGGCAACTTTATTTTCAAAACCATGTAAGTTTTACCTCCACAAAGCTCTGACTATTCCCGTGATGTATTTTGCCTCTTGCCATTGAACTGTATTTTACTGAAGCTTTAGTTTCTTGCTTTATATTAACACCTTATTTTCCAAAGCAAATTAATTTCCCAGAGTAATGATCTCTACAAGCATAAAATCCAACACTGCTTTCCCTGCTCAGGAAAAATTCCCCTTAGTTTCAGAGCAGGATTTGTCCATGTGAGATTATATCAAACACTATAAAAATGTCTAGATTCTAAATAATGGGAAGTCAGCAATCATATATGATTTAACTCTAGAGGGCAAAGACACACACACATACCATACTGACAGACACATGCAAATACCATGCAAAGTACGTGTGTACAGTTCTAAATAACGTAAACAGGGCCTGGCCAAATGTAGTTGAGGGAGAAAAACTGATCAGTTGCATTTATACATTTTCTGAATAAATACTGACCTCATAAATCCTTTATATAGTAAAAATGCATAGGACATTTAAAATCAGCAGTAAATACTTTAAATACTACTTACTGATCTTATTTTATTGCACATTGTGTTCCATCTATATTATGGAAGGAAAAGAACGGGAACAAGAGAACTCAAAGAACAAGACATTACATCAAAGTACTGCCAGAAAACTTCAATGCAGACAACAGCCAAATAACATAATTTATTAAAAACCAAAAACTTACAGCTGACTTGTCTTTGTTTCAATGAGCTTTTGAACAGAGAAATCACTAGTTAAGGCAATGATCTTTGTTCCACAGCCTCCCCAGATTATATTTTTTTCAGATAAGCATGAGGATTCGTTTAAGCACATCAGCGGTGTGCTAACATTTCCTATGATTAGTATCTTCAAAGGTGTAGCACCCTTACACTGCAAGAAAAGACACACTTTCCATGAGAAACAAGGCATGTACAGACACTCAGAAACCATTAAAACAAGGCCACATGGCCTGCTGAATCAGATTTACACCGCCAGGTTTGCTGAGCCATTGTGGTATCTCACCAGAATGTTAGAGACTGAAAAGCACAGTAGTCTCATCATAGGTGTCCCATAGAAAAGAGCCCGTGTGAGTGGGACTGACACTTTCTGCAACCCCTGGCACAGTTCAAGAAGTGGATGGAAAGTCACATCCATACCTTGGAGCCATCCCACACTGGACCATATTCTAGTTCTGCAATACATTGCAAATCCGTAGCTGCTCTAAATTGCATTTGCTCAGGAGCTAACCCTCAGGAACCAGCTGATACGAACAGCTCCCAACATCTCTGTCTGCCCTGTGAGCAGACCTCTGACCTACAGAAAATCTAAACAATACTGTCTTCTTGAAGATATCTATTTTACAAAAATTTAGCATGAACAAAAAAAAAAGGAGCTCTAACAGCAATAAGTAAAGATTAAAACGCTTACAATATTCTTAATAACAATTATTAATGTCACTGTCTAGCCAGTTTGCCAGGCCTTTCAAAGTCCTACAATGAGAAATAATTTCCCCCTCTTAACCATATTGGTTAAAACAGATATTGTGAAACATGTGCAGTCCCTCTAAGGCTGCAGTAGAAAATTATTTTTAGTTTCAGAGAAGCAGTTAAAAATTAAGCTGCATGAAATAAAGCTACTATTGGTAGTTGGTTTACATATTACTGATATTATTTTGTAGAACAGACAGCAAAGAACAAGTCTACCTTTACTGCTCTGTCTTCAAAAACTGCCAGTCTGCCATCAGCTGTGCCTACCAAGAAGAAATTCTTCTGTTTGCTGAAACAAAGTAAGAGAATGAATTCTAGGAACACCTGAAACAGGTTTGAAAAATTTCAGTGAGTAGCTTCTGGTATGTCAAGAGTTTCACTGAACACTAAAAGCAAATACAACCACCTGTGGTCAGGAATGTAGTCTCCAGCCACACCGGCTGCACAATTAAGTGGAATTACAGGCAAAATAAGCAGTTGCCTGAAAAAAACTGAATGAGTGTACAGATGTCATCTTCTGCACATCTCTGTTTAGTTCTACTTTCAAAGTGTAACCCAAAATATTAAAAATTCATTTATACCTTTGTTTTGAAAGGGAATTACAGTATAAACAAGTGATGGAATCTGACATTTTCTGCAAACGATGCCTTCTTGTTTCATCTTCCGTGTTAAGTGCCCACAGAGAACCAGACTGGGTTCCTGCTACAATCCAGTTTTCTTTCTCAGGAGGAAGAGTCACTAAGGCCAAACTTAAAATTTTACTATCTGCGATATCCTGAGTCAGAAAAAAAAGAAAAGCATCTGGTTATGATTTCAGTAAGGGTAAATGCTAGTTAATTGCTGGTAATAAAAATAAAGTACAATCCTCTTGGACCCTGGACAGACCCTAGACCCTGGCCTAACCGCCCCATTAAGAAATCTAATTCCCTAGTAGCAGAATATGTCTTCAACTGTACCATTGATCTTCATAGGGCTGGGAAGGACCCCTCAAACAGGACACAGGGAAATCTCTGAGCTGAATGCTGTAAAAAATATTGTCTCTCTATTCTAATGAAGGTCTCAAAGCCACCAGCGAATTAAGCAAATCGAACTACACTGCAATATACGCTCAGTTTAATTGCTAACAATGAAAGTGCCGGCCTAGTATTTCTGCTTATTTTAGTTTTAGAAAATCAAGCCATATAATTTATACCAAAGCTACCAATTCAAATGTATCGTGGTCAACAGACAGCAGATGGAAAGATAACTTCAACAACTCTGATGATGAATCACACTCGGTTCTGGCACACATGTTCATCACAGGACATCAAGCCTGGGTAAAACGTTTTTCCTTTTCTGATGGCACAGGACTGAGATGTACAAAAAGCAAACGAAAAGGGCTGGAGGGTATCACCCAAAGTGTCACAAGAAGGTGGCATCCACAGGAAGAGGGGAATTGTTAAGAAACTAGCTAGAATGTTAGGGGAGGAAGAGAGATCATAGAATCATAGAATCACTAGGTTGGAAAAGACCTTAGAGATCATCCAGTCCAACCGTATCTGTCCACCACTAAACCGTATCTCTCAGCACCTCATCCACCCGTCTCTTAAACACATCCAGGGATGGTGACTCCACCACCTCCCTGGGCAGCCTGTTCCAGTGCGTGATAACCCTTTCGGTGAAGAACTTCTTCCTTACATCCAATCTAAACCTCCCCTGGCGCAGCTTGAGTCCATTCCCCCTCGTCCGATCATCTGTCATTAGGGAGAAGAGACCAACACCCACTTCTCCACAACCTCCTTTCAGGTAGTTGTAGGCAGTGATCAGGTCTCCTCTCAGCCTCCTCTTCTCAAGGCTAAACAAGCCCAGTTCCCTCAGTCGCTCCTCATAAGACATATTCTCCAGACCCTTCACCAGTTTTGTGGTGAAGCATTGTATAACTGTTACTTCTTGTTCTAGCCTCCATGCTAGAAATAGCTTCCATGTGAGGGGAAGAAAGGAACCCAGTAAGGGAAAGACATTATTATGAGAAAGTTCAGGCTGGATGGCAGGAAGAGAGGAAAAACTGACTGCATTTCTGATTCAGCTCACGGATGCTGTGATGACTCACTAAGGAGCAAACTTGGTTCTCTCAAAGCTTAGCTTTCCAGAAGGAATAACCTACTGTTAAAATGCAATTAATTCTCCTGAAATACATCTGGGTGCCAAAAAATTAGGATAAATGGCAACTTTCCCACGTACCTCACAAGTATGCCCATCGGTATTTAAATTAATAAAGGAAAGCTGTGCTTTTTCTGTGTTCCCATTGCCTATCCAGACGCCTGCCTTCTTGCAGCTTTGATTGGCAGCTACCATGCACTCTGCCGTGGACGTGCTGGGTATCGAAACATACCTCATCAAACAGATAAGCTCAGCAGAATTCAGGATCTCATAAACCTACAAAGCAAGCCACAGCAGGCACATGGTAAAAACGATAGTTTGTGGAGTGTTAAATAAATAACAAGCAAAGGATAACAATGTTTTATGGAAAACGGACATAATGTCTCAGCAGGTCTGCTCCCACTATTGATTGAGCAGAATTGTACAGAGCAGAACTGTATTCCCACTATTGATGAGCAGAATTTGTACATCTGTACATCTTCACGTTGACTCTTACTTTTTCCGTTAAAATTCCAGGAAGTCAATGACATTAAGGCCATGTTTATAATGTCTTAGCAGGTCTGCTCCATTGTATTCCCACTATTGATGAGCAGAATTTGTACATCTGTACATCTTCACGTTGACTCTTACTTTTTCCGTTAAAATTCCAGGAAGTCAATGACATTAAGGCCATGTTTGAAAATATCACCCATTTCAAAGCGCAATGTGGTGTGTAGTAACAGACAGTAGGTTTCAGATCCACGCTGCTCTTCCTGCTCCCACAAGCATGGAACAGTGTAGGCTGACCACCCTGATGCTATGTAACAGTCCTTTTTTTGCACAGCTCTAGGAAAGACCATGAAGTAATACAGATCCTGTTTCGCTACACTCACTATACAGCAACACAGGGAAAAACAGTAGGCTGGAAGAAATGGTTGGTAGATTTCAGTGAACAGTCTATCCTGGATGGCAAAAGGAGGCAATATTCCATGGCTGTTTCAGTCCCACAAAAGAACAGAAAAAGCCCTGTGCCTCTTTACTAACTTCAATGTCCCATTCCTTTTTAGAAAGCACAACAACTTCATGGTGTCATCTATCACAAAAATACAAATAAGTACACTAAGGGATACCTGGGAAGATGTCGGTCGTTCCTGAGGGTTTTCCTTCAAACACTTTTTAATTAAATTTTCAACTTTAGGCCAGGGGGCACATCCATATTCTTTGACAGGATCTAAAATATAAAATAAGGTAACTTCTTAACCAGCCTTCACCATAGTTCAGAAATGAGAGTTCTGAATAACTTTCTTCTTAAGAATTCATCTAACTTCTTACAGAGCTGCTCTCAGTAATACCCTCCTCTTAGGTAAAATGTCAGCATGAACAGCTTGGAATTCCTCACCTGCCATTAAATGCTAGAGCATGAAATGCTACAGCTAGAGTCCTTTTCATTAAAAGCAGTTAGAGCCAATGCATTTTGCTTTAACTTTTTTTAATGTCCCTACACCTAGGCCTGAATGCCAGATACGTGAGAATTTTGTTTTGATTAATGCTGACTATTCAAGGGCACGTCATTTCAGTCTGTAGTCTTGTCAGCCCTGTTAACATTTTTCTCCACATCTATTCTTCTGTGTTTTGGGTAGAGTACACATGAACTTCCAATAAAGTGTATGGGGATTTAGATAAAGAACTCCATATAGTATTTATGAGACCTGAAAGTTTAAATTCTCACTCAGTGCTTTGATTACGTATCTTACGACTACAGGTGCTGACCTCTCTAAGAACAAATCACTCATGAATAATGGTGCTGTAGTGCTTTTCCTTTTAGTTCATTGTAATCCACAGCAGATATCCCAGTCCTACATTAGACAGAGGTAACATTAATGATAAATGCCCTGTTCAGCAAATGATAGGCACTGTTTACTTGAGAGCTCAGCCAGGCCATTTTTGCTGAAAATATATGAATGCTGGAGCACCTCTCCTGTGGGGACAGGCTGAGAGAGTTGGGCTTGGTCCGCCTGGAGCAGAGAAGGCTCCGGGGGGAACTCATTGCAGCCTTCCAGTACCTGAAGGGGCTACAAGGAAGCTGGGGGGGACTTTTTATAAGGGCCTGTAGTGACAGGACAAGGGGTAACGGGTTTAAATTGAAAGTGAGGAGGTTTAGATTAGATATGAGGAAGAAGTTCTTCCTGGAGAGGGTGATGAGGCACTGGAACAGGTTGCCCAGAGAAGCTGTGGATGCCCCATCCCTGGAAGTGTTCAAGGCCAGGCTGGATGAGGCTTTGAGCAACCTGGTCTAGTGGAAGATGTCCCTGCCCATGGCAGGGGGGTTGGAACTAGATGGTCTTTAAGGTCCCTTCCCACCCAAACCATTCTGTGATTCCATGACTTTTCAGTCTTAAAGATGCTTCGTGAGTATATCCACTACTGCAGGGCAATAAATAAGGACACCACACATTTAGCTTGTAGTACTATAAAAATTCAGCAGCTCTTTAGACAGAAGTTGTTAATACTGAGTAACATTGTCCAGCTGACTACATAATGTCCAGCCTGTTTAATCTCCCTTCCAGCAGCCAACAACTACGCATTGCAATGCAGATGGAATATGGAGAATGTTAAATAGCTGGGCAAGGACTTCACACTCTTCTCAAGTTAAAATGCAATTTCTATGTAAAACGTTTAGGGGTAGCTGCCCTTTTAAGGTAGCTGCATTTTGTTAAAAATACAATTTCAAGGGCTTTGTTAAAAGGTTTTAAGAAATGCAGCTTCTCAATAATGGCTTTTTTAAACGTAATATATCACGATCAAAGAACAGAAGGGAATTTGTCTTTATCTAAGTGCATGATAGGCATTATCACAGTAATATGTAAGGGACAAGTCCAGGCATGGTATTAGAAGTTATCTTCAGCAACATCCATTTTATGGCTCCAGGTCTGGATAAGATCCCAAGTATACAAAACCTCTATTTCTTTATAAAGTGAACCAGCTAGATCCCTTGAAATTGCAATGAAATGATAACCAACATGATGTTGAATAGAGGCCTATTCCTTGCTATTTCAAGACTATGTAAAATTAGGAGAAGTTTCTAAACATTGCTATTATTTAGTCTCCTCCTCTGATCACTGTCAGATATAACATAAAATGAGAGGTATTATTTTTGGAGGAGGCAGGACAAGTGGTCTGCTTTCATGTTACAGCTTTAACAAGGCATACCTGGTAACTTTCCTTGTATCGCTAATTCATCAAATTCATTTGGAAACTTCAAGCCTTCCATTATTCTACCTCCTCCTGTTAAAATGTCATAAAGCAGCAAGCCAAATGAATAAACATCAGCTTGCTGATTGTAAATAACATTTCCTCTGGCAACCTCCGGTGCTCGAAATCCTGCAAATAAATCATTCATTACTAGTTATGATTCATACCAAACTGAAGCCATCTTTATCCTTTTAAGAGCAAACACTTATTGATGAAAATGTCAGAGGAAGTAAACCAAAATGGCAAACTATTTCTGGGCTGGCAATAGTTTGCATGTTACAGACCTACCAAAATATCAGCAATCAGTATAAAGGAAGGGGACAGTATGTCAGTTACAGAGCTCCAGCCCCATTACACATAAAATAATTCAGTTAATGATGAATACTGAAAATGCTGGGCAAGTTTGCCATCTTTAGTGAAGGCCTAATATTTAACACTTGAAGTCACACCCTCGTGCACAATTTCCAAGACCTAAAGACACTTTTGGAAATTGCTGAATTGTTCAGTGCTTTAAAATGGGTGGTAATCTCTGAAGTCATGGAACAGTGCAGGTACTTATTGCCTTTAAAAAAAATTACTGAAAGTTAAAGAGCAAATAATTTTAGCAGTATAACTTCATTATCACAATAACCATATTAAATCAAGACATAAAAAAAAATTAATGCATGTAATTTAATTTATCTTTTTAAAGATAACCCCTTGATTCTAAAGTGTATACTGACAGTTTCTTCCAAAAGGGATGAAAACATGAATGCCAAGAGGTGTAAACCTGGCATCACCTCTTGTAACACGATTAGGACTACATTGTGATTTTGACTATAGATTTGAGTTACTTCTTACAGACTAAGTAAAAAACATATTAGCTATTTTTTTAACATAATGGACTGTAAACCAAAGCATTTTTCTATACCTGGTGTGCCTTCGGAGGTTTTTATTCCCATTCGGCAACAATATTGGGCAATGCCATAGTCAGCTATTTTTGCAATAACAGCTGAATTGGGATACAGGGTAAAGAGCAACACATTGTGAGGCTTTAAATCACGGTAGATGATCATTGCTGAATGCAGGTACCTGTTAATCAAAAAAGTATTCATTGAAAGCATTCGTAATTCAGGGATGCATCTATACACACACACTGAATGCATTATTCCCACAACAGTAAATTGTGCTTTCAGATATTAAATACTGTGTTAAAAAACGTCAGACATCACCGACATGACACCGGCTTACTGGATCCTGACTTCAGAATTGTTCTGAAATAATATTTACTGGCTCATAAACATTGCAGTATTTTAGTACCAAGTCTTTTCTGAAGTGTCACTGGCAGTTTGAAAACTGAATCTTAGAAGTTTAAGCTCCATTGCTTCCTGATCTTGGCAGGTTTTGTGGTTTTACAGTCACACATCACTAGCTCCTGAGGACATTCCTGGACTTTCAGAACTTTAAAAATGTACTAAATTAATGTCTTTGACATTGCAGTACGAAATCAACAGCCAGATAGAAATTCCATCTAGAGCTCTTGCTATTTCTCTACTTAGATGAGTGCCACGTTAGCAGGAAAAAACAGGCAACAAAAGCTTGTGTTATGTATCAGCTAATCGATCATACAGAGAGAAGCATTTGTCTGACCCAGGGAATACTCTGTCTGAGATATAAGAAAAGATGCGTTTTTCATCTGCATCCTACCTGCAGCCATATCCTGTTTTTACAGCAACATAGAAGTCACATTTACCTTAAGCCATCAGCTACATGTAGAGCTATCCTGTGCTGAAGTGTTCTAGTTAAACTTGCATTGTCTTGTTGAAGCAAACGATCGAGAGATCCTTTAAGGGCTAGTTCCATCACCAGCATCCGGGGACGGATTGCAGCAGCCAGCAGAGACACTAAACTGGGGTGATGGAGGTGACAAAGCACTGCGAGCTCCTGTAAATCATAAAATCAGATTAAATAGTGCAAATAGCATAACCTCTGTAGCCCTGAAGTAAACTCAGAAATGTTTTGGAGTGATGTCTTGCGTATTACTTAAGCTTTTTAAAGTCTTCACTAGGGTTAGTATTCCAAAAGCACCCCTACAGAAAGAAGGCAATGTTTCTTACTTGTCTTAGAAGCCTGAGGGAAGTATGTTTATTGAAAATCTTTACTGCAACATCTTCTCCACCATAGGATGCACGGTACACAGATCCAAACCCACCATCACCTTTTCAGAGATAAAATTGAAAAGAATATTAAAACCAAAGAGATCATCGAACCATAGAATCATAGAATGGTTAGGGGTGGAAGGGACCTTAAAGATCATCCAGTTCCAACGCCCCTGCCATGGGCAGGGACACCTTCCACTAGACCAGGTTGCTCAAAGCCTCATCCAGCCTGTCCTTGAACACTTCCAGGGATGGGGCATCCACAGCTTCTCTGGGCAACCTGTTACAGTGCTTCACCACCCTCTCAGGGAAGAATTTCTTCCTGATATCTAATCAGGAAGATTAGATATCTTCCGTTACCCCTTGTCCTGTCACTACAGGCCCTTGTAAAAAGTCCCCCTCCAGCTTCCTTGTAGGCTTCTTCAGGTACCAGAAGGCTGAAATATGGATACCAACCATTTCTCAAAAAAAACCTTAAAAAAGCTGAGAGGGTGCAATTTTAAAATGTGTGGATCATCTACTCTGTTAAGCTTCATGATCAGTAATCTAAACACATAGAAAAGTGTCCTAGCATACAAGTTAATGGAAAATCTAAACTAAATAACCTGAAATTCAGAACACTTTAAAAAATATGTTTCCACAGAAAAGAATCTCTGATGTTTTCCATATGTTGCAGAACTGACTTCAATAGATTCATTTACATAAGCTCTGTAAAAAAACCCTGCCCAATAACGCTTACCCAAGAGAAATTCGGGAGCTTCATCAAATTCCAGGTCATCGCTGTTCAACATAATATTTCTAGGCAAATCAGCCAGTATCAGGTCAGGAGCAATCTGAGCTATGGGGATGGTATGTCTTGGTTGCTCTGGATTTACCAAAAGGTCACCTAAGAAAAATAAACGAGACAATTTAAAAAAAAGGGTTGACACCATTCAAAAGGCACCAAAAGGTACATGGATCTCTGAGTGAGTATATATATTTATAAGCACACACACATAAACATACATTTATACATATATATGGAACAGAACATTAAGTCTATCACTTAATGTTACATGGTTTAAGTATTTTCAAGGTTCTGTATATGTACCAATCAAATGTGATAGCAACTGTTGCTGTGTAACAACACCAAACTTAGCAAGAGATTATTTTTCTGCTTATAAAAAGAAAGAATTCTCTTTGTATGTGGAATTTCATCAGGAATGTTGCCTTTTAAATGACTGTTGTATGTGGTCCAACCAAAAGATCTAGCATCAGTTCTACTGTGTGCTGGATTCAATTCCATGAATGAAGTTGCATTATTGGTATCATAACTAAACCATTCTTTTCATTACTGCCATTTATACATGAGTATACAGAGTAGTTGCAATCCGTCCCATATTCTATACTTACACAGATGGCACTTACATTAAAAAAATAACAAGTTGCTTTTGACTCATATCATAATTATTTCTTACAGAAATTAAACATTTTAAAATAATGAGAAGTCCCCATATGCTATAAAGGGGATGTTATATACTATTTATCTACATACAGGTATACCTGTAACCTCAAATGGCATAAATATATACCTTCTTCAGCTTTTTTAAGTAAGTCATCAAGTAGTATTTTTTGGTGTTCTTCACCGTCCTGAAAGCTGTACAGAGCCCATTTCTTCAGCAGCGTTTCCCCTTCACCACATACATCTATATCCAGCAAACCTGGAAACCATTCTTCCATAAGAGAATCTATGTGATCCACAACTTGCCCCAGAAGGATGCACCCTTTAAGAAACCAAGAGAGGGAAATTACAGCCTCGATCTGCCATACTTGTAATTGCAAAGCTAAACTCTACATTCCAAAGGCAAAAGCACAACAAACCAAAATGCCAAGCTGCAATCAAACTGGAGGAAAAGTCAGGCTCAGGAATAATTAACCTTTTCTGCAAGAAGGTGCTGTAATTTTCAAAAAACTGTCTGGGTTGTTGTCAAAGAGTGCTGATTCCACTAGACAATAAGCTTCAGGAGACCAGTTCAAGTAGATGCCTTGTCTCCAATACATTCTATTAGGACGAAGAGCTCGCTCTAGAAAATACAAAATTGGATTAAAAATCTGACCTCCAAGAAGACTGTCCTATTTTAAAACATGCAGAATAATTTGTGGTACTTTCCATATTTAATTGTGATTGTAGGTTTATGCCTTCCCAAATAACAAACAAAATTAAGGCTACAACTTCGCAGACAGAACAATCTCACAAAGGCTAAACATATGTCAACTGGTGTTCAGTTCTACAAAGCACATCCCCAAACGAAATATTTAATCAGATGATAAGTCATGCATTGGGGGAATGCATGGAGGGACTACAGAAATGCTTAGGTTCATCCAGGTTCCAATACAGAGTGTCTTAGGCAACATATGAAAAAAAGTGAGTGATTTAAAATTTCCCTCTATCACACACATGTAAAACAGCAAGATGAGACTGGAATTCTTTGCTTAGGAGGAAACTGAATGCCAAGCGAGCAGGCAGTTATAAATCATATTTGTAGAGCATCAGCAATGTATATTTTTCATATTTACTTGTCACCTGTATTCATAAATCACACACTAAAAAGAGATAAATGAAATTGTAAAGTTCAGCAGACAGATCTCCTGTCAAAGCATGGAATTACTGGAAAGAAATTAAAGACCTCCTTCTGATAAAAGCAAAGTTTTTAGACTTTCATAAAAGGGCAGTTATTGAACCTGAAGAGAAGCAGTTTGGTTTTCTGTGAGGAAGACATGTCCTTTCCTGTTTTCCCTGTAGAGGTGAACGACAGTGTTGCATAAATATAAGATCTCTGGCACACGACGGAGAGAAATAGGCTGCTTACAACCTTCACTCCCTTCTGCACACCACTTTAAAGATCAGACATTCTCTGGACATTTCTAAGTTACAAAAATGACCACTGATCTTTTTTTCACATTTGTGAAGTGGCCAGAAATTACCTAAAGCAAAACAATAGTGGGATTAGAGATTTAACATTCAAAGCAATTATGCTCACTATTGCTTTTGAGGATAAAGATTTATACCTCTTCCTGACAGCATGTAAGGTGATATTTCAAGTAACCTGTTGATCAGTCTGGACCAAAATCCCATAGGAAAGTATGGCATCTCATAAAGCCGGATGATAATTTCTGAATTTTCACAGTGGGGAAGCTCTATAACAGGTCTGTTATCAGATAAACTGAAAGAATAAAAATATTAGACAGTATTTAATTATGTACTTTATCCAAACTGAATGATGACAGATGTTATTTTTTATGTGAAATGTATTGTTTATTAATGAATGAATGATTCAGATTATCAGGGAGCAGCCAGAGAGTATACATGCTCATTCTGCTTGCTTGTGCTAAAGTGAAGTTCTACTGTAACTTAAACCAAACAGCACCTCCCTAACAATCAATAGGTATCAAATGTAAATGTGAGACATATAGAAGGCAGGCAAGACATTCAGATGAAATCTTCCTATTCCAGGACTTTGAAGAATATAGAAAATCTAATCATTGCAACCATGCAACGCTCTCTCCATTACTGGCTGGATGGTGGCACTCAGAGAGTGGTGATCAAGGGCTCAATGTCTGAGTGGAGACCAGTGACGAGCGGCGTTCCTCAGGGGTCAGTACTGGGATGGTGCTGGTTAACTTCTTTGTTAGTGACATGGATGATGGCATTGAGTGCACCCTCAGCAAGTTTGCCGACGACACCAAGCTGTGTGGTGCAGTCGACACGCTGGAGGGAAGGGATGCCATCCAGAGGGACCTTGACAGGCTGGAGAGGTGGGCCACTGCCAACCTCATGGAGTTCAACAAGGCCAAGTGCAAGGTCCTGCACCTGGGTCAGTCAATCCCAAACAAAAGTACAAGCTGGGCGGAGAATGGAATGGGAGCAGCCCTGAGAAGAAGGACTTGGGGGTACTGGTAGATGAAAAGCTGGACATGAGCCAGCAGTGTGCGCTGGCAGCCCAGAAAGCCAACCGTATCCTGGGCTGTGTCAGGAGAAGTGTGGCCAGCAGGTCGAGGGAGGGGATTCTGCCCCTCTACTCTGCTCTGGTGAGACCCCACCTGGAGTGCTGCGTCCAGCTGTGGAGCCCTCAATATAAGAAAGATATAGGCTGGTTGGAGCAAGTCCAGAGGAGGCCACAAAGATGCTCAGAGGGCTGGAGCACCTCTGCTATGGGGACAGGCTGAGAGAGTTGGGCTTCTTCAGCCTGGAGAAGAGAAGGCTCCGGGGAGACCTTATAGCACCTTCCAGTACCTGAAGGGCCTACAAGGAAGCTGGGGGGGACTTTTTACAAGGGCCTGTAGTGACAGGACAAGGGGTAAGGTCCCTTCCAACCCAAACCATTATATAATGCTAGATTTAGCAAAACAAGCATTATTAAACACATTAGGGAAATCTGTAACAGAGGCAGAGAAACCGTTGCCTGCTTCACATAAAGCAAAAAGACTGAATTGAAATTCATAACACGTTTTTGGTCATCACATTTAATAACTAGACTGTTTGGAGGAGATACTGCCTCTGAGTAACCTGGCTATAGAAATTCAGTTCTGTTTTATATTGCAATAAATATCTGTAATGCTAGCCCACCATGATGTAAAGCTAAATTAAAATCTTCCTGCTGTAGTCTCAAAGCATGGTAACAGTGAAAGAAATATTAACCTCATAAAGCATTTTATCATTTATAGATTCCATTTGCCCACCATGCTAATATGATGTAAGCTTTATCTGCTACAAGATCAGCTTAACACTTCTGTGAAAGCATTTCCTAAAATGTAGTCTAGTAAGCATATATCGTGCTTTCATATACCAAACTGCTTTGATGGTCAGTTAAACTAGTTAGCCTGATGGGAGGTTTTTATTTTGATTGATTTTATGGCTCTCATTTGTAGGTTTAACTCTTTGCTCACCTGCTTGGGATTAGTAGTTGATCCTCTCCTAATGGCAAAGCAATCTGAAACTTTTCTAGAAGCTTAAAGTATTGTGACATGTAGATCTTAGGAAACTTGCTCTTCTTTAAAAGAAATTTTTCCACATCTGAACGCTTTACAATTCCCTTAGGATATTTAGAGGAGCCGTCCACTTTCACTGTCAGAATCTTTCAAAAAAAGTAAAAAAAAAATAATCAGGTGTACAGTCATCATTAGATTGCATTTTCCTCACAAACTTTGTTCCCTGGAATATCTGGTAGCCCATTATTTAGGTGGAAACAATGGACTCAATTTCAGTGAAACCAAACATTTCCATAATGCTAGCCAGCAAGATAGCAGTGAAAAAATTTAACCTGTCCAAGCCACTGGTGTGCTACCATTCTTCAGTAGCTTCCACTATGTGTATTCCATGGAAACGTATCCTACAAGTTAATTTGTGAACTTGTTCTCTGAAAGGAGCCTATGTGCAGTGATCAGCACTTCACACAAGCATACTGACATGGACAACACCATCTTCTAGGCCTTTGCTCATTCTTAATCTCAGCACCTTTAAAGTCTCGAACTTACATTTTTGCTATCCCATTTCCTGTACTGAACAAAAGGTAAAGGTTCAGAGGTTAGGAAATCTGAATTACATATAAAAAATTTTGAGGGTCTTTGTAGATGAACATATCAATGATGGCCTAACTTAAGCAGTCAGTCAGCTACCTTCCCATCCCAATATATGACTCTGTATCGCTCACTTTGCCATTGGTACCAAGCATACAGTGACCCTTCTTTCTCCATTCTTACTACTTTAATCAAACTTTCAACTCTCACTTCAACCTGCCACAACATACTGCAGGACTGCTTTGCATCCCTGGAGTTTTTCAATTTTACACGGATTTTTGTGTCTGGTGTAGTTTAAATGATAATGCACGTTACAGTGTAAGAACACAGAACCACTGAGACAGACGATTGTCTAGAAAGCAAAGGAAACAGAAAAAGCCAGGGAAACCAAACTGGGCCCTGAGAAAACTCTAGATCATGAAACAGTAAAAATGGTGAAGCAGAATGACTAAGAAGTTGCAGTGGTTTGAGACAGGGGAAAAAGTTCCATGAATGCAGGTACAAAAAGTAGAGTCTAACCTGTGCCATGATTTTACATAGCCACTTAGGATCTACAAAATATAGATCTCTTAGCTGCAGTGCTGGGTCTTGAAAATGAAGGAGTACACCTGCACAAAGAACACTGTAATTAGCAATGCATTTCTCAAGCTCCCTATTAAGCAAAATAAATACCCAGTCTGGGCTGTTTTTCTTATATGACTTGACATAAGCAATTTAAATAATCATAGAATCATAGAATGGTTTGGGTTGGAAGGGACCTTAAAGATCATCTAGTTCCAACCCCCCTGCCATGGGCAGGGACACCTTCTACTAGACCAGGTTGCTCAAAGCCTCATCCAGCCTGGCCTTGAACACTTTCAGGGATGGGGCATCCACACCTTCTCTGGGCAGAAGAAGTTCCAGCCCCTCACCACCCTCTCCATGAAGAACTTCTTCCTGATATCTAATCTAAACCTCCCCACTTTCAATTTAAACCCATTCCCCCTTGTCCTGTCACTACAGGCCCTTGTAAAAAGTCCCCCCCAGCTTCCTTGTAGGCCCTTCAGGTACTGGAAGGCTGCAATAAGGTCTCCCCGGAGCCTTCTCTTCTCCAGGCTGAACAAGCCCAACTCTCTCACCCTGTCCCCATAGCAGGGGTGCTCCAGCCCTCTGAGCATCTTTGTGACCCTATTCTGGACTTGCTCCAACCAGCCTATATCCTTCTGATATTGAGGGCTCCACAGCTGGACGCAGCACTCCAGGTGGGGTCTCACCAGAGCAGAGTAGAAGGGCAGAATCCCCTCCCTCGACCTGCTGGCCACACTTCTCCTGATGCAGCCCAGGGTATGGTTGGCTTTCTGGGCTGCCAGCGCACACTGCTGACAATAATAAATAAGGCTGCTGGATTTATGTCAATATCTCAGGAGAGTAGAATGCAATCATGGTTTGTTCAGCTTTGTTTTCAGATGTTTTGTTAGATTTGTAATCTGACTTGGGCTTTTGTCAAGCAGCTATGGTCTGTGTGGTTTATTATTTAATCTTATGAAGTCTGTATGGCACTAAAATAAGCTGTTACATACATTCACCTAACTGCTCTTCTGTTCATGCTATTATTGCAATTACATCTTTCTCCAGAAACTGTGCTGTCTAACCAGAAGGTATCATGTTTTCAAGGAGGGGTAAGATATATAGACTGTGATCTTTTGTATCATGGAATTCCTTTGTGACATAACAACAGGGATTATGAAACTAATGTTACCCACGCTTATGCATTTCAGCTCAACACTTAGTGGCAACCTCGTGCAAGATTTAAAAATGGATACAGGTCTGTCTGCTGCCGATTTGCAACAAAGTGCTAACAAACATACATTGAAAATAATATTTTACCTGATTCATTCAGAAAGTGAATCGCGTGAGGGAGTTCATTTTCATCCAATTGTAACTGGCTTTCTTGTACCAGTTCCAGTAACCGTTTCTGATCAATCACAGGAAATTCAACTGGGACATTTTTACGTTCCAGCAATATTCTCTTCTCCAGCTCCAGGTAGCTGTCAGGAATTAGTTGACCAACCACTGGTTGATCTCTGATCTGTATAATTAAAAATAATAATCTTAAATGTATTAATTGAGTCATGTGAAATACAGACAATAAAACTAAGATCTAAGTTAGGTATTTCCACTGAATAGTAGCAGAAAGAAGGAACAACACGACTCATTTATGGATCAACATGGCTTCTGAAAGGTAGATGTAACTAATTCTTCTTTCAGAATTATAATATGAATATCCTTCTATAAATGAATACTCAAATAAGGAAACATTTCCATATTAGATCACTTAAAAAAAAAAACCCAAACAATGTCTTCTCAGAAGATGTCATTTCAAAGAGAAGCTTTGATTTGAAGTAAAATGAAAATATTCACTGTATGACCAGATGACATCATACATCTTAGGTTAACAAAGAAGTTAAACACCAATGCAGTGTGGCATTTTTATGTGTCAAAAATGTAATTAGTACCTAGTGTAATTTCAAAGACTCAGAGCAGATGATGACAATGTTGAATGCTTAACTCACTTTGCCTGACTTCTAAGCAGGGTCCTTATAACACTCCTTTCACAAAGTGTCTATGTTATTTATGGAAACTATCTCCTTTCCTTCAGGCTACCTTACATTTGTATAGAAGTTTAAACATCAGTTTAAGTCATAGTTGCAGGAGACGCAGATATTACAGCAACAATTTTTAGGTATCTAAGAGCAAAATGTTTTAAAAAAGCAGAACATCTCCTTAGTGTTGAAGCAGCGTGGTGAGATATAGGGTTTATATATATTTTTACAAACACTGGATCTGTTCATATCTACTGGTTCTATGAGAAGTGGAATTAAACCATTCCACATGAACAGACCACCTCCATCGGCACTTAGCACTGGTTAGCTGTTCCTTGAACTGTGAATGAAGCTATCCAGATTATGGATGTGGCTAAGGTGGTAGTTTCTGAGGGAGAAACAAGAGATGTGCGTACTCTTTCTCTCCTTTGTAACAATACCAGTGTGAGGCTGGTGACAAGTACACCATTTGCCCTGTAAAATCTTCCCAGTAGTTATTCAGAAGAAATATGGGTTCTGCTATGACTTAGGAAGTTCTACCATTGACTTCAGTAGCACCTTTTCTCTTTAACATGTTATGATGCTACACATGACTGATATTATATAAATAGAACAGAAAAATATGTATATTCCTTTTGCCACAGATTGGATCCTGTCTTTCTACAAGCTCCATGCCTGGGCTAGTCTCTTCATGCTTGCCATTCCCACTTAGAACTTCATGCTGTGGCTAAAGAGAGAGGAGGGAATGAGTGGTAGGGATAACTTTGGAGACAACAAAACTATGCATGTAGATTCTCCAATTTAGGAGGATCATTTGGTCCAAGAGGTCTTCTTTTCCTGCTTAACTTACCCTCCTCTTTCTAGGAATGGTTTTACACCACGTAAAATGAAATCAGCAAATTGAGAGTTAGTTGGCTTTCAGAAATCATAAAATCCTATTTCCAGGTCCCCTGAAATCTTGCAATACTTACTATGGTAATTACACGTTGCCATCCAACAAAACCCAGTTTTTAATCAGATTTCTGCATCCAAAAAAGATGGCCGTTTTTTAATTAAATAGTCTATTTATGGCCCTAATGCTTGAAAACATAACTTAGATGAGATTTTTACTAAGTTGATTTTTTTTTAAATAGAAAATTAATTGAAAACAAACCTGGTGATTTTCCTTAATCATTTTGCTGTGTGTAACATTTTATAGAACTCCAGTTTGCCATCACATTAAATATGTATTTAACTATGTGTTATTCAATATTATAAGATGTATTTACTTAACTAAACCCAGGATGTTTTCAACATTACAAACAGTATGTAGCTTACCTTGAAGTGAAGACTTTCCTTTATTATGATTTTCCGAAGTCTGATAATGGAATCTGATTCTTCAGTAGCATTCACAAAATGATAATCCTGGATCGCTGGGAAGCCTCGCTTATTCAATAGCTCTCTAGTAATTTTACTCATGCAGGCCTTACGTTGCATTTCATCAGAAACATCTAAATGTGTGCCAACAAGAATGACGGGGGATGTTGAAGCTCGAGCCTGTTAGTAAGATCCATACAGTTGATTAACTCAATAGGGAATGTTGACGTTATTGTTTTATATCCACATAAAGTGTGAGCAATTTAGTCAAAACAATCAATACAATGAAAAAAGCAACTGTTTCTCCCTCTTTAACTATACCTCTTTTAAGTTAGTTTGAAATTGGAAATACTATTTCATATTTTTATTCATCGTAAGTTTAAACTGCAACCTCATATAATAGCCCTGACTGGATAAGGCAGTAAAAATGCATAAGCCTGTATATATGAAACATTTTTTAATATACAGAGAGCAATATATTTCAAGATAGAAATACTAAATAATCAGCTTTTCCTAAAAGGCAGCAGTTTTTTATACTTTGCAGATTAATAGCACTGTTAGTAAAATAAGAGGCCCAACTGTATTCTTCATGAAAAACACCCAACAAAACGGAAAAGCAAAAGGTACTCTGCTAGTTGTCATCAAACAGTGGAGCAATGAAACACCAGCAAGTACTGCACAGCAAAGGAGGACACATCAGAAATGGTCTTCACCACCACTAAACTGACTGTAACCCTCTGACCTGTAGCACTGCTCAAGGTGAAAAGAGTGAAAAAGAAAAGTTTAACAAACAGGATCACTACACAAAAGCTTGTAATTGGCATTACCATCATGGCTAATCATCATACAAAAGGAAAATATAAGTAGTGCTCACCATGGGGTGATTCCATCAAAAGATAAGGAAACAGAGCAAAAGAAAAATACATAGGCAGATTCTCAGTCCAATTTCCTTACCATAGTCCTGGAATCGTTCCTATTAACAACAGGATGCTAAGCATACACTTAGCATGATTTCAAACCTGCATTTAGTCAGTTTTAAATGCTTCACATTCTGATTTCCCCAGAATTTACAATGGTGTAAAAGAAAAAGCAGGTTTAAGTTTGTCATCCCTTTCATACTACCCCTTTCTTCAATCGAGTGAATCGCTCCATTCAAAATACTGCCAGAACATACAAACTATTTGCACATCACTGTGCCATTTTAAGTACAAAATGGTACTGGTCATGTCTTTGCATGTCTACGAATAATTTCATATACAATATATGATGTATTTCAGTTCTTGTTTCATCTTACTATTTTTATTTGCTGAAGAGCTGCTTTCCTACTCCCCTGTCTAAAAATATTTGTGGTTAATCTGCTGTTCACCAACAGCTCCCTGGAAAGGGGAATTCCATTCTGTACATATCTATGGCTTACCTTGATGTTAAAAAGCCACGGCTTCATAGCATCCACCTCTGCCTGTCCTTTGCTGAGATCATAAACAGCAAGATATAAAGCTCTTTGGGTCATAAAATGAGGATGGGTACTGTAGAACTCTTCTTGTCCTAAAGATAAAAAAAAATTTACACAGTTTAGTACTGCCCTCACTGAACATCGTCATAGCACAAAAAGGCAGCAGAACACTTGTTCTCAGATTGCTAATCCCCAATGAAATTAAGTCTCACAGAAAAGTATCTGAATTGACTGGAAACCTGTAATAACTTTGAACTTTAGGTAGGTACTCTGTGGTAGCTCATTGACTGAAGTGTACTGTTGAAATATCTAAGCTAATTTTGAATTAAGAAACGTAAGATTTAACAACTGGATAAACATGGTTGCTGCAAAGACAACTTGAAAGTTCAGTAGTAAAGGACAATAAGTTCTTGAAATACCTCCAAAATCCCATACATTTAATACAAGATCTTTCTTCATTTTGCCTTTCCCTTGAATGATCCAGTCTTTTACATCAATGCCTACTGTAGCTTTTGGAGAGCCCAGTTCCGTTCGTTTGCATTTCATTAGTTGTTGTAGCAGGGTAGTTTTCCCACTGCCAGTGTTTCCAACAATCATGAGCTTCATTCTGTTATAAGGTACAGCCTTCTTCAGTCGTTGCTGAAGAAATCTGAAGAAAAACAGTTTGCAGAACTCACAGAAGTGTATAATAAAGAAAAATACCAACAGAACCCAAGACTAAGGAAAAATCTAAAAACTGAACTACAGAGACATGGATTTGATGGATGGACCGCTCGATGGATAAAGAACTGGCTGGATGGTCACACTCAGAGAGTGGTGGTCAACGGCTCAATGTCGGAGTGGAGATCGGTGACGAGCGGCGTTCCTCAGGGGTCGGTGTTGGGACTGACGCTGTTTAACACCTTTGTCGGTGACATGGATGACGGCATTGAGT
>NW_010224851.1:31104-46040 GCF_000690775.1 Eurypyga helias
AACTGGATGATCTTTAAGGTCCCTTCCAACCCAAACCATTCTTTGATTCTGTGACATGATTTTCTTCAAATTTTCAATATCTGTTGGATATTGCTGGGATTTTAAGAGTCTATTCTAATTTCTGATTTGAAATCTGTAATTTAACAAAAATGTGTTCTGTGCAATGCACTTGGGAACACAGGAAACATGTTAGAAATAAGTGATCATCATCATTTATTGCATGGTTTATAGAAGCACCAAATTCAAGAGTTAATACTATTGTAGTCTAAATCACTGTAATCTACTTCATATGTGTGTGTAGATATATGATACGATACGATATAATAAGATAGGATACCTTCCATAGAGCAGCATGCTGGATTTCGTATGGCAAACCAGCCTGTCTTTTCAAAAGGATATGTTGTTTTCTTAATTCTTACTGCATATCCCAAGAAAGCAAACCAAGAATACTGAAAAACAATACGGCAACAAACCTGATAATGTCTCTGGCTTTGCATCCCACATGTTTGAAGTCTAAATTAAGATGGAGTCCTTCCAGAGGAAGATCCCAGATTTTGGAGAGTCTTCCCATTTCATCTGGAAAGGATCTCAAATCAGGATTATGACTTACATCCAGAGAAGTCAAGTTCTCTAGGAAGCCAATCTGAGGAGGAATCTAAGTAAAAAAATATTTTAATGGATATTTAAATGTTAAAGAAATGCATGAGCATGAACACATTAAATATTTAAGAAAACTAGGTATTATTTTTATTGCTATAGTTTAATTATTTTTTTATTAAACAGGCTTAATGTCCCATATGAATCGACAAAGGACCTCATAATGAATTCATTATATAAACTGATTACATGACACATTCTGGACAGAACAGCTTAATAGAACATGGTAATTTTCATTCACAGTTTCATTTCATTTGCACTTATGTACCATTTTATTGATAGAATTTATAATGATATGAGAGGTGATGTGAAAATCAAATGAACACTGAAAAATTGCATTCAACTGAGGAGTGATTTTCTTTAGGTAGAATTGTACACTTTACCTCCTTTAACTTGTTGTGGGACAGGTGTAGCTTTTCTAGTCTAGACCATGCACACGCCTTTTCACTCAAGTCCAAGACATCTATTTGATTATGATTAAATAACAGCTCCCTTAAATTTAGCGATTTCCAGTGCATTGGTCCAGGCAGGCTAATGATCTTGTTTTGGCTTAAATCTACTGATCGCAAACTAAACACATAAAAATAAAAAAAGAGAGAAGTTAGCAAATGAAAAAAGTAAAAATGAGATTAACTGGAACTGTATTAATTTTTAATAAATAAACAAATGGAGTCAATCTCAGAAAAGACAGCTTTCTGACAGGAATGTAGATAGAAGATGATAATTACTACTATGAGCAAAAATAATTAAGATTATAAGTAGGTCTTTTTGACATCAGGAAAATTCTAAGAAAATACATACGACTGATACAGAATTGTATTCTGTCCATGTATTTGTCTGTGAATTAAATTGCCTGATCATGGTAACAAAGCTCCACACTGTAGTGTGTGTATGTTTGAGATGGTAAATTACAGAGTCACTTCAAGGAAGTGTACATATTGTGGTAATAGCCCACTTCCTTCTACCTTCTATGTTTGTACACATGCATGGCTCTGTTCAGATCGGTAGAAGACACGATTCACACTCCTTTAGTGCAAATATTCAGTAATTCAACTGTAAACAGCACAGTTAATATACTTTTTTACCCAGGTAAAAAAGAATAGAGTACAGCTCAGGATTCCAGTTACAGCTGAGGGCAGGGCGATGGAGTACACCGTTACGTGCAATGTCTGATTCACTGGAATAAATGTATTTTAAAAGTTAATTTCAATCTAATGTAATACTAATATGTATTTTCATGTGATTTTAAAATAAATTTCCAATTAAAAAAAGCAATGGGGAACTACCTAGTATTATCAACTTTCTAAAACCCAAGATTCCACTTACCAACTATGGTGTCTCACTAGGTAATCTCTCTTTCTTGCTCCTAATTTAGAAGACTAACATCAGATGGTATGAATATCAGAACTTTCTAGAATATGTTTGTAAATACATGAATGTGCATGAATATATAGTTCAACTACACGTGTATTTAAGAACTACATAAAAAAGAACATTTCATTTCTATAAGTCATCTGTTGGACAAATACGCTGTTTATCTTACTGTGGAACATGAAGCATGCAAAAAACACATGCAACTTCTTGTTAATTTGTCTGGGCTGGGAGATGCAGAATGCAAAAGCTGCACCTTTTTCAACACTTTCATTAAATTTGCTGCTGTCAATATAAATGTTAGCATGCTGAAACACTGTAATATCATGTTAATAATGACGTGCCCTATGTAAATTTGATTAATGTAATTCCACAAATCTGTGGATCTGCCCTCCCCATGGTGCCACCAGGACTCACACCTACCACATCTATCAGCTAACTGATCTGATCATCCCTTCCAAGCACTCCTGCCGCAGTCTCATTTTAGTGACCTGTTAAGGTCAGTAACTTCCATAAAAAAAAGCAGAAGTTGGATTTTCACATGAACAGTGCTTCGAAGGTATAGCAAAATAAATGTCACATGCTTATTATCACAACTCCATCTAGAGGAAGTGTCTTTTTTTGAAAATAAATATCTTGCGATATTTGGGAAGTGAAAATCTAATCTCAGTAGCTTTCTGTGAAAGTCTGCAGAACTTCTTTAAAAGGAAAAGTTGCTAATATATTTTCACTGTTGATTTCAAGAAAACAATAAATTCATTCTGGTCTTCTCAGCAAGAATTGCTAGCTTCAGCTGTCAAGCTATGTACTTTCAATAACAGTGATTTGAATTTGAGGAACAGAATTTCTCAAAATAATGAAGAAAATGTGACTGATTTGTCTTCAGCTGAAAGCTACTAAGTTTTGGATTTAACTTGTTAGAGAGGATTTAATGAAGCTCAGTAAAACATGCAGAATTTTCTGCTTAACAAAGGTCTTGCCATCAGATTTTCTTCATCAAGAACTTGTCATTAACTTCAATAAATAAAATAATAACTTACTGTGGTAGAAGAAGAATTGCTTCTGGAACATTAATAAAACCATTTTGGGATAATTTTAAGCTTGTTATGCTGGATGGCAAGTCAGGTATTATTTCTAGAGCAGAAAAAGAGGATAATCCTATTAATTTTCAGAACTGTTAAAATTATTTTTGAGACTGGAATTTTCTAAAATCAGAGACAAACTAAACAGCCAGTCTATCACCTTCTATACACAGGTCTTTGTGCAAGCTACCAGAGGCAGAATCTGAATCTTTTTTTTAAGGGTTCTTTAAAACTAAACTCCCAAAATGAAGGAATTTTAGAACTGAGTTAATGTACTGGCTTTTATTACATTACATACTATTATACTTCATCACATATGGGCATTAAACACTGAAATAATCTTACTTACACTTTACTGTATTGCCAGTATACGTAATATTCACATAATTCACGCAGGGAGTGGTGGGTCTTATGCATATGGAAGTGATTCTAATGGTTCAGCTGTGTTTAATGCAGGTATAAGAACTACCATTAGAAATACTGGGACAATAAATCCAAAATGGAAGGTTTTGTCTTGAAGACAGAAATAAATTCTGACAGTAGCTTGTGAACTCCTGCAGTATTATTAAAATCTCAACTATGTAATTTGTATTTTTGATAGGTCAATTAATTTTGATACCTTTGCATAAAATATGCTAAGCCGCTGAACACACTCTGGATTTAATTCAATTGCTTAAACACTGGGTTCTAGTGTAGATGACCTGCCCTGTGGTACCTGAGCTATCTGCACATGGCTTGGAGCTACAACATCAGAGCTATGGAAGACATATTTCTGGACCAGAAGCTCTAAGCCACGCGGGCATTTTCAGGGCATCTCAAATGACATCTGCACTCAGGCAAGTGAATCAAACATTCTACCTTATTCAGAAGACAATGCAGGATGTAGTGTGGTAATACTTAGAATCACAGAATCATTTACGTTGGAAAAGACCTTTTAAGATCGTCAAGTCCAATCATCAACCTAACGCTGCCATGTCCACTGCTAAACCATGTCCCTAAGCGCCACATCTACACGTCTCCTAAACACCTCCAGGGATAGTGATTCCACCACATCCCTGGTCAGCCCATTCCAATGTCTGACAGCCCTTTCGGTGAAGAAATTTCTCCTAATATCCACTCTAAATCTCCCCTGGCACAACTTGAGGCCATTTCCTCTTGTCCTATCACTTGTTACTTGGGAGCGGAGACCAAGCCCCACCTCTCTGCAACCTCCTTCCAGGTAGCTGTAGAGAGCGATAAGGTCTCCCCTGAGCCTCCTCCAGGCTAAACATCCCCAGTTCCCTCAGCTGCTCCTCACAGGACTTGTGCTCCAAACCCTTCCCCTGCTCTGTCCCCCTTCTCTGGACACGCTCCAGCCCCTCAATGTCTTTCTTGTAGTGAGGGGCCCAAAACTGAACACAGAATTCGAGGTGCAGCCTCACCAGTGCCAAGCACAGGGGGACAATCACTTCATTAGTCCCGCTGGCCACATTATTTCTGATAAAAGCCTAGGTGTTTGTATGATACATATTTCAGTACAATATTAAACCTGTTTTAGTACTAGATCTGCAACCTAACTTTGAACAATTTTCTCTACCTTGAACCTTCCCCAACAGCGAGTACGATCGCAAGCACACCCAACCATGTTTATAGCATCCACTCCAAATATAAAACCAAGATGAGTTACACTGAGGCAGATCAAAAGTCCATCAAGCCCCATTGGAAGAATACTGCTTCCAACAAGGATCAAAAACTGATGCTTAGGGAACTGTATAAACAAGAACAAGCATTCTTCTGTTCACCAAGACTCCAAATGCTGGTGGCTAAGGAATTCTGTGACTTGGAGTGGTTTCTAGAAGGCAGATCCTATTTTCACAGATACTTACCAAGAGCATTCATCTTGGCATTGAACTGCTCCAGTTTTGTACAGCCCATGAAGACATTCTCAGCAAGGGATGAAATATTGTTCTTGCTAATGTTTAAAATTTTCAGTTCTTTCAAGCATATGGGTGAACATAAGCATGAAATTTTGTTTCTATGATAACAAGAAGAAAAAAATAATCATGTTTTATTCAGCAACTATTAGCTAAAAAGCAAAATAGTATCGATGTGACAATGCTATCCTTACATTGATAACCCAAAAATAAGACTTTTATTTATATAAAGACTGACCAGTCAGCAAAAATACTGGTACATGTGGCAACATGGAATAACATGACGGATACTAAGATTGTTTTAACTAATTTGGAGAGCAAATGTCAGAATGCACTCCAAGGTGTAATTCCCTGATTACATACTGCAATCAATAATAGCCTTCTTGAGAATTACGTATAGGTATGAATTATCTCACTCACTAACAAATATGATAAAAAGTGCTGGTAAACTAAAAGTTACATATTTTCTCTGATTTTGTCATTTATAATATATCCATAGCAATAAATACAGTTCCATGAATCATACTTCCATAAAAACTTCGGTGTATATAAAATACAGTGGAAACTGTATTCTGTATACAGGAAACCTAGTTGAACATGTTAGAGAACACTGACAGTCCAGTGGATGAATAGTATGGCAGTAGAAAAACACTGAAGTACAACATTTTAGTATGTTACTGACAGAAACTGCAATTGCTATTGGATTCTACCAAGGCCCACATATACTCTCATGTACTTTGTAACAAGACACTGAAAGCTGTAGCAATTTACACATTTGGAAGATAAAGTCAGTGTTTCACTGCTGACTATACAATTCTTCCCATGCTGTAACAGTCATCATTCTGTATGACAAATATATTATTTTCTGTTACGTTTGTCCTGGTACAGTCCATTTATTACTGCTACTCACCCTTCTAGCAATAGCTGTTCCAGATTTTCAGCAACATTTGTAAGAAATTCAGGAGTGCACACCAGCTGATTGTACGAAAGGTTAAGTTGCTTTAGAGTTGGACATCTGAGGTATGGATCCAAAGCGAAGGAAGGTCCAATGTCATTTCGAGAGATATCAAGATTTGCAATACAATTCATTTTCAGTAAGTAAGTCGGAAAAGAAGTAAATCGGTTGCTGTGCAAATCTAAGTAAGTCAAGCTTTTCAAGGTCTGAAAGAAAAGGATAATTTGTTTTTAAAAAGTCAAATGAAAAGATGAATGTATAGGTTTTAAACTGAGTTGTATTTTACATAATTTATTAATTTATTTATATTTCTCTCACTAGGAAAAATAGCAGAAAATAGCAATCATACCAACATAACTCATAATATTTCTATTACAGAATAAAGCATTCTTCAAAATTAATTAGCTCAGTTTCATAAAACTCAAGAGATATGAATTGTCTGCAGTTCTTGGTTCCATTTATATTTTTATGTTACTTGATGTAACACCTCCTAAAGCAGTTCTCTGCAGTCAATGACTTAAAACATTTCCATGAAAATACTTTTATTTCTAGCTGAACATAAATCCACTGAATGAAAATTGAGCGAATGCCTGAAGCATGCAAAAATACACACCCATATTCATGAGTAGTATTGTTATGAGTACATTGTTAGGGGCAATTTATTGTAACTAATCTCAACTTGTATTACATAAAATTATGCAGAATTACTTCACACAGTTGTTCTGGAATGTTTGTAAGTGCATTTTGGTGGAGCTCCAGTTTCTCAAGATGTTCCAGATGACTAGTTAAGCAGCTATTCTGGCTGATGGCATCAATGTTCTCCAGCTCATTTGATGAAAGATCTAGTGATTTAATGTATTCTTTCTCAGAGACGAATGAAGAAAGACTGTCTGATGACCTCATATGTGGTGAAAATTTTGAGATGCCCTCTATTAAAACAAAACATGGGAAAAATAGCATGATTTAATTTATCACATAATTGAGACCAAGCAACTTAGGATCTAATGATGTAGAAGGCAGTGAGTGTTTGGATATTGGTTAAGACCCAAATGCATGAAGACTTCTATTAGGAGACAAAAATTTATAAGACAGTAGGGAAGAGATGGATGCTTATGCACTGCACAACAGAAGTCTCTTTTGAAAGGGCACTCATGAAATTTCATTGCCTGTTTAATTCAACATAAATTACTTGTGAAGTCAAGTATTTCCAGCATGTGTTCTCCTCTTTGTAAACAAGTATATAACCTGACTAAATTCTTTGCATGCTACACTTGTGAAGGCACCAAGGATGAAAATATCTGTTACTTACTGGGGGGTTCATCTGAAGGCAAGATTTTTCTTTTTTGTTTCATTAGTGGACCATAATCTGAGCCAGGTCCCTGCAAAATCCCCAAAGAGAACAGAAACCAGTTATGGACCTATGCAGATATCTGAAATTATCTGAATTCAGTACATTTCTTTTTGTTGTGGTTTCTTTTTATCAGAACTTCCAGGAGAACACAAAGGAACTGTACATTTCAACTAAAAAGAACAGTTATTTACATCCCACAGTTCTTAACACTTCCTCTAGAGAAGCCAGTCTCTCCAGTCTCCCTTTACAGCCAATGGAAAGAGACAAGCTCCTCTCAAAGGAACCTGACTTTTGTTTTACTGATTCTTACTCATGTCTTTTTATGGAATTGATCTCTCTTCACTGACTGCAGCGGCACTCTGAAGAACAGCTTCCCTAAGGGGTAGTTCAGTCTTTGCGAACAGGCCCACAGTTTCTCTATCTGCATTTGAACATCAGACTGGGAATTTGAGCAATTCACAAGAATGTGCACTTTTTATTGAGCACAAATTTTTCCTGAAATAAACTCTCCTCTGTACAGTGATCTGGAGAACAGTAATCGCACAGCAATAGAAGGAATTATTAAATGGCAACAGTGACACAAGAGCCCATACGGTTACATGACCCTTCCTAACACTGGATTATTAAGAATTTTGCAGTAGGCCACACAGATGGACTTACAAGAAGCCTGGAATGAATAAGGATGTGACTTACCACAGAGTAGGAATGTCGTGGCAAAGTAGGAGAACCTCTTTGAAATGCCATTTCCCTAAAAAAAATGGAATTGGATTTCTTTTTTGTAAAAAGTGAACCTTCACTTCCTAGTACAAAAGAATAACACAGGAGGACAAATAAGTAAGAGAATGTACCTAAAGGTGAGGCTCACAATTCAACTGTGATATAGAAGCTGACACACGATGGAGATGTATTTTAAAAGCATCAGTATTGGCAGGATCTCACTGGTTAATTGCATGTGCAGTAGCCCAAGAACACTGTCAACATGTTTGAGAGTACATGGGCCATACTAACCTGACGTGCTCCAAATACGATCTGAAGCTTGTTACATTGATGCTTTATCATTTAAAATTCCAGCAGGTTGGGATTATTATGCATGTTTCATAACACATATTTGTGCTACTGCAGTGCAAATAACTTCTTAAAACAGAAAAAGTTTGTATTTTAATAGATAAATGATCAGTCTCACATTTACTGACAATGAAGCGCCACATGCCTCTCTGGCTTTGGTGATCTAGGGTTATCTAGACTGATTTAGAGTTCCTCTTCTCAAAGCTACTTTTAAAACTCCTAAAATCACTCCTGTTAGCAAAGCCTGTATATTTTTAACCATAATTTACATATGATTGAACAACTCTCCTATGGGGAACAATATATAGTACCTATTATATACCTGTGCTACAGTCCTACAGAAAGAAAAAGTGGTGCTGAGTGATGTAAAGGAAAAGAACAAAACACAACCAAAAAAATTCCTTAGGATCCTCAGATTCTAAGATTCAAACTCTTCATCTGTGATGATTCTAAGTATCCAACAGTTCTAAAACAATAGTGACATCTGAACAAACAAAAGTCATATTGCAAGTTAAGGACACTTATTATTAACTTACCAATATTACAGGCAGAAATGCTTTTTTTCGTAAGTTAAAGGCATTCAGATTTCCTGACATGGTTACCAAGAATGATGTTGGACTGAACAGAGACCAGTCATTTAGACTTTCTGATCAATCGGATATCTTTGGTATAGGACTTGTTTCACCCACTTTATTTGTTAACGACATAGTACTCTATACCAGATTTAGTTGTGTGCACATTATTTACAGATGACGCAGGAAACGGATTTCTAGATCACAAATCATCTGACTTCCTGATGAGATAAACTGTGCTCTTGAAGCACTTGCTTTTTGCTACTGACTGTGAAGGCGGTATATGAGAATAGCTGAGTCACCACCAGAGTCAGTATCTAAATCTGGTTGGATGAATCCCACACTCTCTCTCTGCAAGAAATTAAATGCATGAAGAACTGATTTTAAAAGGATAACTGAATAAAAGGTCCTGCTTTAAGGTCCAAATTTTGTAGATAAAGCACATACTTATTCACCATAAACTATTTTCCAATATTACCACAAACAAAATTTTAGGTAAAAGTATTTTTTTTATTGGAGGGGTTTTATCTCAAATACAAACAAACAACTGATTTATGACTATGGTCTAGCCCTGGTACACTAGATTCAGAGTATAAAAAGAAAAAAAAAATTACCTTCACTATCAATATCATCACTCCAAGGAAAAACACTGTCCACTAGTGGGTCAGAAATGAAATTCCAATCATAGTTTTTATCCACTCCATCTTCAGAGAAGTTTAGATCAGAGGAGGCTCCTGATCTATCCTCTGAAATATTCTTCATCTGAAATTTAAGCACCATTCTTGCCAGTGCAGAACCTGCATCTGTATGTATAAGAAACCAAACAGAGAGCATATTCTCTAAGAAATCAAAATAACTTAAAAAAGAAAACCCAAAACAACCAGAAATAACTTGATTTATTCTCAAGGTTTGTCAGCCTTTCTATAATCAGCTGAATGCGATAAAGAAATCCTTCAACTGAAGGTCTTAAACACTTATATAGTACCAACAAGTCACATTTCATATAGCTAATTCTATATATACTTACTTTGTTTTCTTAATGGAATAAGTTTATCTGGGAACAAAGGAATGAGCCAGGAAGGTTCTAGTCTCCCAATACCAAATCCTCCAAGACATATACTGCTGTTAGCAACATCAAGGCTAAGCTTCTTCAAGAGCAAGCTGATGATTTGGCTATCTCCTCTCTTTATACTGACAGTTAAAGCACTTCGAACATCCTGCTCTCGAGCACCATTGGCTAATAGCAATTCCACCAGTTTAGGATTATTTCCTTTCTCACAAACCTAATGGAGAAAAACAATTAAAAAAATTATGCAAGGCACTCAAACAACTGCCCAGACTGCATTAAAAGACTTGTGTCAAATTCAGTTTAATTGTATTTTTAGGATCATGTCTCTCTTTCAATTATACAGTTCCCTGCCTCTCAGAGCACACACCTGCCTAAGTACCAACTCCCATTTTCCTGGTCTTAGCCCAAAATACAACAAATGCCTGAGTTCCATAATTGTAATTTCTACCATAAGTGCACACAATTTCCATGCAAAAATGAATGGTAATTTATAGTTTGCTTATTGCATGCCATCTATGGCAAGTCCATAAAGACACTTAGGGGTTATTTTGCCATGTCATCTGGATATCAGATGAACAGGCAACAAATGTGAGACTCATCAAGCCTTGCCTAGTGGTAGTGAGCTCAGGTACACAGGCTTCAGTCAGCTTTACTCCTTCCAATCTCTCTGCCTGCGTTGCTACACAGAGCAGTGTTAACTGTGAATATTAAAAAAGTTTTCTATAAATACTTCAAATTATTTCAGTATTTCCACTGTGATTCGCTAACTCTGATTTGCCTACCTAAGATGCCGTGGATGGATGGTCAGTTCCAAACTCAGCTGTGCATTATCACCCAGCCTGCTCTGCCAGCAGAAGTGAATACTTCCTGATGCACTTCAGGCACTACTGGTGGGGTTATATCACCATTTAAAACTCTGACACTGAAGCAAAATTAGGAAGCGTTCACACACACTGTTTCTCAAGGCAGTCACATTTAGCAAGGAGCACCTATAAACAGGTGGGAACAGCCTCTCCGTTGTCACGGCTGAATCCAGATGCGATGTTTGTCTATGGCCTTATTTAAGGCACCAACATATTTCAAATAGTTGATGCTCGGGATGTGGCCACTGTCTGGACAAAGCCCTTTGCATCTAGTGCCAATGCAGGCATTCCAAGATATTACTTTAGCTGTGTTGATACAAGTCAGAACTCTAACCAGAACAGTTACATCAGCACAAAACCTGATGACAACATTCATCTTTAAGTATAACACAAAGTAAAAAAAAACCCACTACCCCAGGACAGGCACCTGGGCAAAGCCTTCTTTGCAGGTTGGGACTAAGCACAGCAAAACCCATCTATGCACAGTGCTGCCTGCTGGTCCCTCTGTACTTCAGCCTCAGAGAGCTTGGAAAGAGCTGCATTTGGAATATCAATTCAGGGACCGGGGTCTAATGGGCTTGATCCAGCCTGATTGGTTCAGAAAAAATGACTGGGAGATTGCAAACCTCAAGCTTAAGTCTTCTTCCCCCAAAATATTCCAAAGCTAAGGCTAAGACAGTACCTGACTGAACCCAGGTTTGCACATGAACAGGGTAAACAATCAGAAAGCATGGACTTTAAAGTGAACTTGCATTCAGAACAGGACTGGCAGCATGGGCACATTCTAGGGGACAGTGATGCTGCGAGCTTCAGTAAATGAACATCAATGAACATCAGACTGAGGCTGAACTCACCATGAGTAGCAATGGTTTACACCACTTAGGTCACAGTTAGATTGCACTGGGCATTGCTGCTGTGTTCTGCCAAATATATGTTTACATGAAAAGAGAAACAAACCCAAAGCCCAAATTTTAAATCAATAAAACTATATACATTTCCATGTATTACCTGATAGATCAAAGAGTTTGTCTTTGTCTTCTTATTAATATCAGCTCCCAGTAGAAGTAAACATTCAGCCATAATACTATTGTACTCAATACATGCTTTTTCCAGCATCATATTTTTTAAATCATCATTTTCAGCTATTTTAGCAAAACATTTACAACACAGGCTTTGAAACTGAATGGGAAGACAAACAATCAAAGTTAGGTCAAAAAAAAGCATCAACATTTTTCAGCTATGGAGCTGTCAAAAGAGAGGAGATACCTGTCGATCTCGCTGGTCAGTGAAACACATAGACATCTGGTAGAAAATGACTGTGTCAAATGATTCATGTACCAGCAACTTTGCAAAACAAGGTGACAAACCAAGAATTGACAAGATTGCATGAAATCCCTAAGAACACAATGAGAAGATTGAAATAAGTACAGTGTTAAAAGTGTGACATTTTAAAACAGGTTGTGAAACAAAATCAAATTTCAACCCTCAAGATATGTGCTGTAATTTTTTTTCCTTGCTTTTAAACATGCAGTTATTCAAAATTTGGAGAAGATCAGGAGACAAGGCAGAAACACTTAGTATCTCTGTGTTTATACAGTAGTTACACGCTTGTTTAGCTGACCCACTTAGACAGATACTAACTGACACTTTGAAAAGCCAAATTATCCACCATAATATCTGACAACATCCTGCCTGGCAGTGACAAATGTACTCATGATTTCCTGCAAATGTACAGAGGGAACAATCTCCTAAGGATATGGGACAAAGAAGCATCCCCTGTCCAAATGTGTTGCTCTCTAATCTTGAATTTGGAAAAAATACCTAAGTTAAATGAAAAACTTAGAAGTTGTAACTAAAAAATAAAAGGAAATATAGAATTATACTGTGGTTCTGCAAGCAAAGTTCACCTCAAAGGGTGAACTGAGTAAATCATGGACTCTCCAAACCTAATTGTGACTAAATTACTTTTAAGTAATTTTGTTATTCCACTACATTATTTTTATTTCTCCCTACACTGGCTGCTAAGCTAAACTTGGAAGGGTTGGGGGAAAAACAGCAGTAAAGAAGGCTGGTTCTACTTGTGATATTATCATATGGATGTGAAACAGAAGTACAGAAATTCTCACAGGAAGCTGATCTCAGACAAACTCCATTCCACTAGAAAAATGAAACTGGCAACAAACAGCGAAAACTTCTGAAGCAGAGGAAACAGAACTTTCACACGAGGAAGACTGAATGTGTATTTGCAGACACTGTAAGAACTCTCCTTCCATATTGACAAGTAGAACCAAAGTCTGACACAGAATTCCAGTAATACCTTCTTGAATACAGCATTCCTACACTAAGCTTATTGCTAGTGCCAGGGCTAGCAATGAAGTTATTTTCTATTACTTTTCGAAAAAGGGCAATCAATACTATAATGACGGTTACTTAATTAAATGGTTATAGACTGACTGAATGATGGACCATGACTGAGAAATTTGTTATAGTCTGCAGATCTCAGAAGTCTTAGATAAACACCTAAACCTACACTTACATATTCTCAATTGAATATATGCCTCCAAGAAAACCAACTCTATGGCAAACATACTGGTTTAATTATAAAGGCTTATATTAATTACTAATTGCAATAAGATCCAAGGGAAAAAATTAAAATAAGAAATTATACTTCAAATATAACTACATTAAAATAATTTGCTAAGATTTTGTGTTTCACTTTCAGCTCTGTATGTAGAAATAACACATACATGCATCTGAATTTCAGTGACCTCTCTAAATCGTCGCAGAGTAGAAACCAGAACTGTTGACAGGACATGCATAGTTGCAATACACAAACTCTTTCTTGTCACCAAAGAGTGTAGAAGACTCAAACCCAAACACTGTATGTCTAGAAGAGAAGAAGAAAGATTAGTAACATTGACTATTCACACATTCTGAATGGAATACACCCATGACCTCAGTGTTATACTCCTAATATTCCAGAAAGTTATTTGCATAAGCTGTTACAGAGCCAGGCATAAGTACAAAGAGGATGAACCTGAGGACTCTGCAGTGCTGCAGACCTTTCACACCATGTAACACACATCACAACCAGTACCAAAGAGTGTCATAGATAGGTTGTAGCTTCTATGGTTAATCAGCCCTTCCTAGCGCATCATTCACATTCAACTCACAAAATACCTTCCCTACCTTGTTCGTCTGGATACATCTGCAGGGTGTGAAGCACAGTGTCAATAGCTCCCTGCTGGGTTAAAATGTCTAGTGCACCAGTGCACTCAGTTACAGAAGCAAGTAGTTTTAATCCACACTTCTGAATGCTAGGATTTCCAATAAACTAATGGAGAGACAAATATAAAATCAGATCAGGTTTGTTCTGCTTACAATGGCAACAGAAGAGTTGCTCTTAAAGTTGCTAAGAACAAGCACTTGTTTTCAAAGCATGTGAAATTACAGTCGAAGTGACAATTAATAACAACAACCACAATTGCAAAACCATTTTCTTTTCAACCATCAGTTTCTGCTGCTCATAATCTCCCCAGATTTTCACATTTGATTCTGAAAACATTCTCTAGCTAGTTTTCTAACTGAGAGTGGGATTCTTTTCCTCAAAGTTTCAGGTCAACCATTCACAAGTTCACACCATTTTGCTAAGATGAGTGAGAAAATGTGCTTCATTTGTGGTTATAAAGGAATAAAAATGGGTTGAGAACCAGCAGAAATGAGAAACATAGTGGGAATTGAAAAGAATACAAAAAGATATGAAGCAACATTCCTATTACTACAACCCATCAAGGCTTTAAAAGCTTTGGGTTTAGATATACAGCAGATGAATAAGTTATTTGTGATCATTTCTCCCAGTTTTCTCCCACTTCTAGGTGGAGGAAACCTAGATGAGGCCTAGATCTGAAAATGTGCATAGCTGTCACAGTGACTTGCAAACCTGCAAAATTATTTTAGTGGGGTCATGCCCATCTTCCCCCTTATTCCTTCTCTAGTTTTCCATTGAATACATTAATTTAACAAGGCCAAGTGCAAGGT
>NW_010224852.1:0-41010 GCF_000690775.1 Eurypyga helias
AAACTATTCTATGATTCTATGGACATGACCATACAAGTTTCCACACATAAAGCTGGGATGCAAACTGAGAGAGCATGTGCTACATGATGTTATCATCCCTTATGTACATTTTTCACCATTAGTAAATGAAATGAAATAATTTACTCCTTGTTGAAAGACTGATTTGTTACTAGCTAAGAGAGTGAAGATGGGCTACTATAATGAGTTGGTTGATTTTCTTTATACAGCATGGTAGTCAGAGAATTCATGTATGTAATTAATGTATTTGACAAGTTGTAAATTTATATTCTTACTAAATTCTTACTTTTTCATTTGCTCAAAACTCCAGAATTCATACTGTATTGTAAGCAGCTCCTTCTAGCCCTGTTTTTTAATAAATCTGTATACCTGTATTTATAAACCTTTACTTAAAAAAAAGAAAAAAAACCAAACCAAAACAAACTTTTACTTCAAAATTCAATACTAATATCCATATTTAAGTGTAGTTCTTGTTCAAAAGAATAATTTTAATAATATGTTAACTGGTACTTTTTGGTGAAAATGGAATACATGTACAAGACAAAGAAAACCCATTCCTACCAGATAGCTAGTGGGATATATGAAAAGGAATAACCTTAAAGGAGATGGAAATTGAGAAACAAGACAAAGGAAACAGGTACTAGAATATTTCATTTAGTGACTGTATGACAAGTCCATCATAGATCATTATTTATAGGTCACTTTCCTGTCAGCTGTAAGACTTCTGGCCCTAATCATGAGAGTCAACACAGACTTCCGAATAAAAACTTCCAACATGATAGAGATTGTTCCAAGCCGGACCAAAGATACATATGACTGTGATTTGCTTCCTTTCTTATGTTAAGAATGCCAAGATATTTCCCTAATAATTCCTTGTCATTAATTGTGCTGTTTTCTCCTGTCACAAGCAACAAGGAAAAGACATTTCTTTAGCAAGATCTTGAGCCTCAATGAAGGTGAAATTCAAGTCAGCAAGTAGTTTAAAGGAACTGTGTTTTTAAATATATAATTTTCTTATAATGCCTTGTTTCTACTCTGGAAACTTGTAAGACTTTTTTACCTCTCCAATCAGTTTTTGCTTTTCAGAACACATAGGTTTCATTTTCCCTTTTTCTATCTTCATTTGGAATTAAAATGGAAAAAAATGTTTTTCTTTTGTTACTAGTTTTGTTTGATGTGGAGATACTCAAATAATAACCTTGGGAACATGGCCCAGATCCACTGGCTCATAGTTCTGTTCTGGTGTAAAGTTAAACAAAGAGGATGGGGGGTGCAGGATAGGTTTGAGAAGAGTTTTGTTTCAGTGTTTGGACTGAAAACTTCCTACGTCCACCTGAAACAAACAAAGAAAGAGGCAAACCTTTTTTTTTTCTCTCCTGGACCAGGAAAAAATGTGTAAGATCTTAACAAAAGCAATCCAAAACCTTCTCCCTACATAAGCCAAAGGAGGCATTTTAAACTTATTTTTAAAAATTAAAGGACAAGAAATTTGATGATGAAAACCAGATGCTTATAAATCAAATTTAAAAAGTGGCCCACCTCTCGGTACTGTAAATGAAAACGAAGTTTTGCCACCTTTGTTAGTCGGTTGTACTACATTCCCATTTTCAGCTTCAGACCACTTTTAAGTGTCCAATTTCCTGTGTCCACAGCCAATGCTGCAGGACCACTACAGATTGCCTCTGAAATATGGATTGTCCAAATATTATGTTGCTCACAGAGAACAGTAAAAATTCTTATTTAATTCTTTTCTCAGCTAGAGAAACTTGAAGAGAGTTTCAGAAATTTAATTCTTTTCTCAGCTAGAGAAACTTGAAGAGAGTTTCAGAAACTTCTCTTACCTCCAGAGAGTGCCCTAATCACCATGACACTATCTAAGGGGTAACAGACCTTCATTAGTACATCTTTTTTGTATGTACATGCACATTGTAGTTGGACAGCAGGGAGAGAGACTATTAAGAGGGAAAGTAGAAGTGTGCCACTCAGTTCTGACAATTCAGAAAAAGTAATCTACCAGCAAACTTTGGTTAGGATTTGTTCATTAAAAAAAAACCAAAACCCAAACCAAAACCAAAAAAAACCAAATCCAAAACACACACACAAACACCAACAACAAACCAAACAAAATAAAACAAACAAACAAACACACCACTGAAGTAGATTTTTGTTGTTCACTTGTTCCTTGTAGTCTGGCTTTAGGTTTGGACTCAGGCAATGCACCTTAGGTTGCAATATGTTCCCTCCTATTGACAACATCTTTAGTGCACTAGGGAAACATCTTCTGCCTATGCTCTTATGCCTATTTTGCATGACTTCTGAAAACAGTCACTCCCAAAACCCTTTAATCACAAGTGGAAGAATTCAGTGGGCAATTTAAAGGTTTGATTTGCATTCAATATTTTTTTTTTAATCTAATTAATGTTTGAATATAGCTTTTGTTCTTTCAGAAACATTTGAGAACAAGCAAGAAAATAAATGTATACATTGAAATGAACCACACATAATTTTTTATTCTAAGCTGCAAAAAACATTTTATGTTTATTATCTTATATAAATTCTGTAATAAGAATTTGGTAAAACAAAGCCAGGTGCCAGTTTAAGGAAAGGACTGTTTCCATATGACAGTGTTATGTTAGTGCTAAACCCAGATGTTCTTGCACAACATCAAACAACCCTGCTAACTGCCCTACAAACCTTTCTTGTAAGTTGGATAATTTCTGAAAAGAGGCAGTATCAAGACCTGTGTGAATTTGTTAATTGTCAATATGGTATTAATTCACAACCATAGGTTTTAATAAATTCCATATAAAAGCTTAAAAGTCACAGAAATGTAAGAAATATTAGCTAGCTCTTTATCGTTTAACCAAATCATTGAATAACATTAGAACAAAAGAAATTAACGGATTTCTTGAACAGAGACAGTTTGCTAAGCTTAGCACTCACCATCAGCATTGTTATAAAACAACTAATACACATTCAGAAAACTACTGGTAGACCCCTACCTTCTGACTAGTAAATGTGTTCAGACTAACTGAATTAAAATGTTAGATATTACAAAATAGCTAACTTCTTACAGTAGAGAAACGGTGCAGCGTGAACTAGCATTAGACAATGTTTATGCTACTGATTTTTGACAGTCCTGGGTTGCTCAGGGACAGGGAGAGCAATGGGCCTTAATAGAACAGGTTTCTTTAAAAAAACTTTTATTCAGGTTCATTTACAGTGGCTAAATTCTCCCTTTTATTGGGGCAGTTTCTTTCATTTACAGAATGTGGTTTAATTCTACAAAGCGTAACTATTCCAAAGGCATTTATATTCACAAGAGAAGTTGTAACATGTTGTGGTTTAATCCCAGCCAGCAACTAAGTACCACACTTTCCATTCTTAGTAACTATTTGTTTGTAAAAAGAAATTCATCTTAGATATGAAGAGGATTCATGTTGAAAAATAAGACCCAAGAATTGTCTGTAATTTTTCTGAAGCTAGCCCTAGTAAGCCAACGTTAACTGTGTTGTTCTGCTTCAGTATCTGGCATCAGAAATCTGATGAGAAACCGAAGCTCATGTACATTTATCTGGTCTCCTCACACATCAGATTGATTTATAAGTTACAATTACAAGTGCTTGGTACTGTAATTTTGGTATTTGTTGAAACTTGACAGACCAAGGGGAACTTATAGATTCAAATATTCAAACAGAACAAAACTCCATATAAATAAGTGACAGAAATTTAAGCAAAGTTTATTCAGGAGAAGGGTTTGGCCACACAGGCACTTGAACATAACAATAGATACTTGTTTATTTGAAAAGATTTATTTAAAGCTTTGGCTTTAGTACTCACCAAAAGAAAATCCTGATATCCATCAAAGGCCATAATGAAAAAAAAATTCACAAGGAACACGAATGTTGTATATTTGTATTTAGTTTCCTCTGAAAAATCACATTAGATATGAAAGTTGTTTAAACCATATAATGGTTTGCGTTAGAAGGGACCTTAAAGGTCATCTCCATGAAGATGATCTTTCTCTTCACTCTCTCCATGAAGAACTTCTTCCTGATATCTAATCTAAATCTCCTCACTTTCAATTTAAACCTGTTACCCCTTGTCCTATCACTACAGGCCCTTTTAATAAGAAGCGGGATTTAGCAACATTGACGCAAGCTTTATTAATTCATTAAGTGGTAATTTCAAAGAAAACTCTACCTCACAAACGTCTATGTAGTAAGAGTAACAGGCAATTCAGCAAACAAAAGAGAAGTTTAATTTCTCTAATATGTCTATCAGATATATATTCTGTAAAATAACTTCCCTTAATAGACAAGCCCTTACAAACATGCCCTATGAAAAAGATCCATGCAACATGGGAATATCCCTGGAAATGCATCATCACCTATAATAATTACCTACAGTGACTGAATTCTTTTCCGTGGAAGCTGTTTGGTCAACATTCATTCCAAGGTTTGAGTTGAAAAATAATGTGCATTACTTACCAGTCTTTATAACAATAAACTGTGTCTTGAAACTAGGAGAAGGTCACAGCTCATAAAGTAGGACATCACTGTGATTCCTAACCACATTAATCTCCAAGGCAAGGAGGGAAAAAAAACCCTGAGTGCTCCCTGAGGTTGGAGAAAGACGCTTATGTTCTGGTAATCCCTCCACAGTGCAGCATCAGCAGGGAAAAGCATGGTATCTACTGACCCACCTTCTAAGGCACTCGTTCATGGAAACAGTTTTCCTTGAGAAATCACTTAAAAATATGGGGTTACTTTAAGGAATATTCTCTAACTTAATTAAAACCTGTTCTCTCTTACAGGAGTTACTTGTTTATATGATACTATATTAAACCAGAGCTAAACATCTAAAACACCTAGGCCCTATAGATACAGTCTCTCTGCAGGCAGTATTAAAATCTTTCTTTCTCCTACCTAGCTGCTCCCTGGTGACAGCAGACAGACTTAGTTTCTCTCCTGAAACATGAAAAAAACTAAATTCCCTGCTAATAGTTTCACAGTGGGCGTCTAATTGAACATTACTCACCAGCCTTGCTCATGACACCCCTTGAACACGTATATGATCAGTGTTAGGATTCTAGTGCAGAGCCCTTCAAATTTTAAGGGAAAAATGGAGAAGGAAGAAAAATAGTACAACATTCCTTAGTTTAGACTGGATGTTTGCTTGATGGTATGCAAGCAACAAAATAAGACCCCACCTTTTCTGTCTTTTCAGTTAAGCTTACCAAGCTAACAGGTTGAAAGACATTTCTAAGACTGAGGAGAAAAAAAAAAATTACTGGATGGGAACCTATGGGCAGAGTCTTTAAGATGAGAAGAACAATGGCAGGAGTGCACAGTTGGGAGAAACTGCCCAGGGAAGCAAAGATGCTCTAAAAATACATTTTCTGAAAACAGCAGTTTGAGGAGTTTACAGAGGCAGAGGCAAAAACTGAGATGCTATAGATGCAACATGGAGAAAAGGACAACAGATTATTCTGCGGGTAAAAGGCAAGTAATTGTTGAGAATATTCAAGCTAATCTAAGGTTGTTGTTTTTAAAAAAAAACCTAGTGAACTTCATTAGCCTGTTTTAGTTCTGGGGTTTTTTTTGCAATTGGCTCAGCAAGAAAGAAATTCCCTACTTTCTGTCTTTTGTTTCCAGAGAATTTCTATTTCTGGTTCTTTATGATTCAATTTGTATTGAGGTCACTTTCTCAGAAGCACAAATTCCCTAATGCTAAATGGAAAGGCTATTGATTTCATTAAATTATTAGTAATGGCTCAATCCCCTTTTTAAAGTTAGAAATACATTTTTAAATAGTGAAAGTACCGATTGGTAGGACCAGTAGAAAATAAAACACAGCCATGTTTCAACAGGTATTTTGCAAGAAAACTACTGATTTTATTCTATGTCCTAAATGCAAAAGAGCTTGGAGACAAAAACAAACTATTTCCCATAAGTATAATTTATAGGGAGAATCTCTATTCAGTAGAAGATAAAGAATATCTAAATAAAACATCAGTTCAACAAGATTTTTTCAGACATCTTATTTAAATTTATATTTTAGACAGATTTAAAATAACAGCTTGAGCGGAAAGCAAATGTTTTCATCTGGGAACCAGTGAAAATTTTACAGTCCCCTTGGGTTTGCTAATAATGATGGCAATTTTTTTTTTTTACTGGATCAAAGCCAAATTGTATTATTTTCAGAATTTTTTTTTTTTTGTTGCTCTGTAACAAAGATTTTCCCCCATCTGGGGAAAAAAAAAAAAGCCGCAATAAATGTTGTATACATTAGTGTCAAATTCAAGGGTGAATATACAAGATTAAATTGTTAGAGAGAAAGTAATAACACATGTAAAACCATCAAAGCTAAACAGTAGTGAAGATAGCACACAAGGTCATTCATCATGTTTTCCTTCGCAATTATATCCGTGTACCATGCTACCACATTCACAGCAAGCTGCAAATAGGATTTCTAGGCAAACAAAGATTCAAGATGTCATGTGTTCTCAGCTGCACTATATGGAGTACTTTTTAGTCTTGTTACAGTTCAGGAGTAAAACTCAGCTCTCAACTTCAGTGGATATTTCATGGGCTTCAGAGGGAATTGTACCTGTTAATGCTAAAGCTTTCTATGGCCAGGGACATTACGCACGACAGAGAAGCAACTGTACCTATGAATCATAAAACCCACGAGAGCCTCAGCTGAATGTGTTGAGCAGGAAGGGACTCTGTTGGAAAGTTCTTAAAGTGAAACATTAATCCAGTTAAATCACAGTGCTTACCACATTCTGCAGTGGTAGCTAGGATAATACAATACCTTTTTTTTAAATAATCAGACAATCTTTTTCTTGTGCCAACATCCTTTCAGCCTTTTTTTCTAAAAAATATAATTAGATTTTCTTGTGTGAGCACAATTTACTTTTATGGAAGCAAATTATATATTATGTCATATCTAAGTATTTTATAAGATTCATGTCTGCAGCAAAACAGCTACAAACAAGGGGGCATATTCTCTTTAGGCTGCTTCTCTTCCATGCCTTTCACTTTGAGGTCTCCTGTCTACCAACTCATGACACTGATATCATTCAATTCCTTTGTTAGCCTTCATCATGAAAAGAGCTCTTCATACTCCTGAATAACTGAATAGAAATGGTTTTACCAGCTTAGACTTCTCATTATAGGGTCTTCACCTAAAACTTGTCATCTCTTTAAGTCAGAGGAATACAGACATATTTATCAGACAAATTAGGTGAAAAGCTATTTCATTTTTTTGTCTGGTGGTAAGGCGTGAGCCACAAGAGGTTACAGAGTATAATACAGTGGTCCAAAAGGACATGTCAGGCAAGCATGAAAAGAAACCTTTTACAGTGGAAATAAGGTTTAACTGTAGTTCATGCTGAGAGTTCAATAGTAAGAACATCTTTTTATTTTAAAATATAAGAAGGTCAGGACCCAAGGACAACATAGCAGGGATATTTCTAGCTGAAATGACTAGAAAATAGAGAGGACACTCATATAGCATTGATATTCCTGAAGTTATTTATTTTCATAAGTAATGCAATAAATATTTTTTTTTTTTTTTTTTTGTGACTGAAACACAATAAATAAAACGTGATCTTAGATCATATTTATTTCTCTTACAAGAGACTTCACTTCCAACCTAATAGCTCATGGAAGAAATTAATATAATTTGTGTAAAATGCTACCCCTAGGAAAGGTATTTGCATGGGCTGAATCCAATAAAAGCATACTGCTGTCTAAACAGTGATTTATTTGAGCAGCTGCATAATGCATTGGAATATGTTTGATCATGGACTTTAAGACTGTTGTGGCAAAGCATCAGTTAAATACAGTGACTTCATCTCAAACTCCGCCAATTTAGCACTTCCACAACTTTTATAAGAAAGGTTTGTGATTTGACATCTGCTAACTTGTTACAGTCTACTGGCCAATAGAACTCAATGTCTCAGCTCTGAAATGATGCAGGAAATGCTCCAGCTTCAGACCAAAGAAAGAAATATCAATTAATATCCTAGAGTACATACAAAATACTCCTAGAACAGAATAATACCTTAATATGAAAACTGATGAAAGATGATAAAGAAAAGCTCATGAAAATTACCTACTCAAACCATCAGCCCCCCTGACATCTAGAGCAATATCCCTCAATGGTTGGGATACATATATCCCTAAAATAAGTAAGTTTTGAAGCCCTCTATAAAATTTCTTTAGAGTAACTTCTCCTAAAAAAGAAATATAAATAGGTAGAATCAGGCACTAGATTAATGGATAAACCATGTAATATTATATTAACCTATAAGGTTTGCAAAAAGAACAAACACTGCTGACTTGTCTTATGGCTCTGTTTGTTCTCTTAATGAATTTTGAGAGTTAGTTTTTTAGGTCTATTGATCTGGGGGCAGTGGGGGAAACAGATGTCCTTTCATTCTCTCCACTACCACACGAGGTAATTTTAAGCCATAAGGTCTCAGCCTTCTCTTCTCCAGGCTACACAACCCCAGTTCCCTCAATCATTCCTTAGAGGTGTTCCAGACCCTTCCCCAGCTCCGCTGCCCTTCTCTCGACACGCTCCAGCGTGTCTGTCTTGCAGTGAGGGGCCCCACACTGAACACAGGATTCGAGGTGCGGCCTCACCAGTGCCCAGTACAGGGGGACAGTCACTGCCCTGGTCCTGCTGGCCACACTGTCCCTGATGCAGGCCAGGGTGCCATTGGCCTTCTTGGCCACCTGGGCACACTGCTGGCCCATATTCAGCTGGCTGTCAACCACCATCACTAAGTCACTCAGGCTTGAAATGAAAGGTTTTATGACCTCCTACTACTGCCCATTAAAAATTACATACACAGAGATAAAACAAAACTGTAAGTTTAGTAGAGCAATTTCTGCACATCACTGTATAGCCAGAGTGTGTACAACTCTCCTTTAGGGAAGACCATACATGTTCAGATGCTTCCAAAACAAAGTTTTCTTGGAACTTCTGGCTAATTTCTAGCAGAAATTAGAAAATTCTTGACATCCATCCAGTCCAGCCTCAAAACATCTGAACAAAATTTTAATGGACTAGAAAACCTGCTTTTCATCTCTAGACACGATTGCAAGATCTGAGATGCTTGTTTGTTGTTTTTTCCCCTAGGCATTGATGGTAGATCTTTCAGAATCAATTTTTGCTATTTTCTAGTGATATGTTTTGGGTGCCCGTTCTTAAGTAACAAAACATGGGACATGTGCTTTAAATCCCAAAGCTGATTAAATCAATTTTCTTCCAAAGCAAAATTCAGAGTTCTCGGATTAACTTGCAACCTCAAAGTCCAGAAGCTCTGCTTTTTGTTGTTCTGCCAGAGGCAGATTTTAAGGCTAGGTAAAACGTAATCCATGGAAAATATTTTTCAGTGACATGGATACAGATACCTTGTTATCACCTTTTGGGTCTCAATTTTCTACTTCATAACTTGGTCACATATCAGACTGCCATCACTGGTATTACTGATAAAAAAGAATGGAATACTTCAGGGTTTTAAAGCTTCATTCCTGTATACAACAGGAATAACCTAGATGTTTCTGATTGGGAAAGATGACCACCTATTTCATGTAAGACATAAAGAACATCTGAGCTGTATTAAACATGAATATTTAAATTAGAACTGCTAGCAAATGATTGATGAAAGAATCATATATATGCCTATTACTTACAGAAACCTAGTGCAAAAATATTTATGTATAATTTCAAGATGGTAGGCACATTTTTCCTGAGTCATCTGTACTGACAAATGAAATCTTACATTTGTATATCCTTTGTTGGATAGTGAACAGAGATTTAAGTGTTTGCTGAGATAAGCTGACGAGAATCTGAGTCTTTACACATGCAATCTATTTATGTTGCCTCAAATTTTCAAGGGAAAATTATTTGGGAAGAAAAAAAACCTGACCTCACTGAAGACTGACTTAAAAATATAGTTTAGGCAATCATTTTAGTTCCTTGGGAATACATGAATGATACCCTAATGTTCAGATATTATTGTTCAGATGGCTTAGTATTACTGATCCAACATGTAAGGCTTTACAATAAAGAGAACAGTTATTGTCTGTCTGACCTAGAAGCAGAAGCTCATTTAAACTGGATAGACTTTATAAGTTCTCTTTTACTAAGTTACACAAACACAGATGACTTGGCTTCTGGTTAGTGAATGACAGCCAAAGAATACTGCCCTCAGGGACTTCAGTGTGGGGTGGAGTTAAAACATACAGAATGCTGATTTTGCCCTATAGCAGAGCTACCTCGGCATGGGAAGATGGCCCCAGTGGATTCTGCAGGAAGAGATAAGGATTACTGGTATTGAAATTCTGTGAAAGATGTTACCACTTTGCATGAGTTTTATGGCTGGTTTCACCTTTTGATCCATACATCTTAAAAATATGATGGAAACATGTCAACAATTTCAATAACATTTTCATTTCTGAATGTCTTAAGGGAAACCCATTTATTCAAAATTAAGCACTACATAAGTGGTCAGTATTGACCACTGCACATTCATTTTCCATTTAAATTCATATTAGTGTGTTGTAAATCTAATACTCTACATTGCAATACCTAACTGCAGACAGAAGTTTTTAAGAATAGTTACCAGGTATTTTTAGAAAGTGAATTAAACAAAAAAAAAAATATTACCAGGTTAAATGAGCAAACATATCTCTGTGAAAATATATCCACAAAAGTCCCTGACTCCTCAGTGAAAATTATTTGCATTTTGCAAAATAAAATAAGATCCTGAAAATTTTTTCTCCTCCCAAGTATGCAGCTAACACCACTACAAAAGCTGTATCAAGTGTCAGTACACATTAACAGGCTGCTTAAAAAGAGATACGGGCAAGTTACACAGTTCCTTGTGATCTTCTCTTGTTAAAAAATAAAGTATGTATTCAAAACTGTTGAGACTGGCATGAATATATTTGAATTATTTATCTCTTTGTTCTGCCCTGCTATGAAGCCCAATATAATTTATTTAATGGCTCCTAAGCCATTATTTGCCTAAGTTTTCAGTCAGGGAAGTAATTTCATTTCTTGGGTGTTCTATGTTACAACTAATTTAACAGTGAGGATCTTCAGTGATAACAAGAATAAAACCTGCTCAAAGCTGTTAGTGACAGGCACTAAATGTAGGTCAGATCAGCAGCTGGGGTAGATTCCTATAGTTTAATTGATATAAATGAAGCTACATTACTGAGTGGTCACTGCTGAGTACTTTCTAGTCCTTGAAGAATTGAACCTGACAGCACTGAGAAGGTGACCAAGTTAAGCTCATACCTAATGATCTTAAAACGGTTCTTGTTCTTCTACAGCTTATTAAGTTAATACAAATCGATTTAGCAAAATCTTGCAAGTATTAAAGCTATGCATTGTATTTCAAGCAAGACTTTGAAAGAAATTACAAAACACTGAAAACACAAATGTTAAATATCTACCTTTAAATTTGTGTTGTTCTCCCATTGCTTTATTAACTACAACAAAAATAAGAATGTTCATATTTCCCTACTTCCCTTTGTCTTTTCAAAATGTCTCTACATTTTAAGTACACAGTGGCAAAGTTTCAAAACTTTTTTTTTTCTTTTTCCTATAATTATTCTCATAAGTTTGACAAAGTTTTGAAAAGTTTGAATACAAGGCACTATATACACAAAAATCCCAGATGACATATATTCTTTTTTTTATTCCATAGCCAAATGGGGAGAAAAGGGAACACAAAATTCAAACTGGAGGGCTTAAAAACAAACAAAAACACCCCTCCAATCCTCTTTATGTACATTTTACTGTAGTTTCCCATTTAAAAAAAAAAAAAAAGTAAGTATTTATCAGGGGAGAAAATATTTCGGGGGGGAAAAAAAAAAAAAAGCCTGTACTCTTCCATGAGAAAAAATTTGATTACTTTTTTAACTAGATCTAATTTAGCCTGAAATATTCTTTATCTATTCCTTATTTATTCTTATCAGGAAAGGACTTCTGACATGCTGTGCAAACTGACATCATCCACCAGCAGAATCAGAAATTAAGACCATGTCAGTGTCAAAATGCAGTGATAATCTAATGAAAAAAAGACTGTGAAGAAGGCACTGGTCAGTCAGTTGGTCAGACTGAGCGGCTGATCTCCTCAACATTTGAATTTCAATTCTCATTTACTTAAACCAAATATAAGACCAAAGAACACCAATTAAAGTTTGCTTAATTGCAACAGAAAACAATTATTGTCTTCTAGTTGTACATCTAATTGTATATAAAATATTCCTTATTTTAATTCTAAGGGCAGTATCTTTATGACTGCGGGCATGTGTCCAAATATTCACTTCCTGAATTTCAGGCACCAGCCTCAGTTTTACTACTGGCAATTAAGAAAATACTCATCTTTTTGCTTGTAAATTGTATGCAGTCCCTCCGCCTAGCATTTGAGCTTCCAGTGCTGAAAACCATTATGTCTTTTTTACAAGCATTCAATATAGAACTTCAGTTTGTGAGCAATCCACTCTACAATGAAGTATTTATGCTGAGTTTTGTTCAAAAGAGAGAGCACAGAATTTTGACACTTAATCTGCTATGACGCTGCATACAGTTGTATTACCAGCATACCATTACAGATGTGTTGTTTTCTATTTGAACAGAAGTACACCAAGCATGTACACAGAAGAAGTGATATAAGGCCTAAAGACCTGTAATGTAGTTAGGTTTTGATGTAAATCATTTCAAATTCGTCAAGATACTATTAAAGTTGCGTTGAGGAAAAAAAGCAATGTCTGTAAGTCATCAACTGAGCTGATAATAGAATTACCAAGAAAAGAGAAAGGCCATCCTATCTTTCTAGCCTAGGTCCAGATTGAAGCAATACTACACTAATTTTCTTTCTCTTCAGAATTCTGTTGTTAAAAATGAGAACTGTATTAGAAGAAGATAGCAGTTGCCGCCAATTGTACAGCAGATTTAAATTCAAAACCAGTCATTGCTAAAGGGCATAGAGCCATCAGAATCTCTGGAACTACTTACACAAATAGAGAGAGGAAGAATAAGCTGTTATACACCTCTTCTGCTTAAAAAACTCCACTGCTGCTGTTGCTTGAAATGATGAGATAAATGCCTAACAACATGTTTGTCTTCCCTATAACAGATGTGGGGGAAAAATTGTATTTTCCAAATGCATGAGTGTGAGCTACAGAGCAGACCGGGCTGCCCAAGCAGGCTGTTGTAAAGGAGACTGAAGCTTTTGTCTGTGGCAGTGCTTAACCCATCTCTACAAAGGAAAACACTAACATTATCTATACACAAATGTTGAGATCTTCCCCAACCATTTCTAAGGATTGCAGCCTTAGAAATATATTTTCTAACTATATTTTCTGACAGAATCTTTTTCTAAACAACAATTCCAGTCCCTTGAAAATTAACTTCTTCCCAGGAATATGTCAATTCCTACAAAATTCTATGAAAACCAGACATGCCTGATCATAAATGTACCTGGTTTTCCTCTAGCTTGCCAGATGAATTCCTCCATAATTCCTCTGGCAAATTGCTCGAGACTCAAAAGCCTGAAAACCAGCTTCCAACTTTGGGGCTCCAGAACTGCTCAACAAATGGACTCCAATACCACAGATGCTCAGAAGGACCAGTGTTCAGCAGTGTACTGCTGCTCTTTCCCCAGCTTTGTGGGGAGCTTGTAAAAGCAGTTAAAAAAAATGCTATGATTTCTTCAAAAGAAGATTTTGGACCTTCTACTCCACCTGAACTTTCATCACCTCATTCCACATGAGTGTATAATTTATAGTTTTCCAGGAAACTATGATTCTGGTTATGAACCAACCTAGAATCTCCAAATTACTGGGAGTGCCTAAAATGTCTCCATAAAGTGAAAAATCCCTAATTCATATGTTAAAAAAACTGAAATCTAACTATTGTAGAAATCCTTGAGCCTGGAACACTTCAGCTGCAGAGTCTCAGTGTACTAAAGACCTCTGAGAGATATAAAAGTTGCCTCCAAAATTTGTTCATGCTTCAATGCATTATAAATGCCTCTTGTTACTCAAAATAAGAATATAACAGAGGCTTTTTTGGCATAAATCCAGATTGAAGTTGCAATAAATGTCAATGTTCGCATAATACTCTGTCAATTCTTGATAAGCACATTCCTGAGGGATTCTTGACAATGTGTAGGAACACAGAAATATGAGATTAATTCAATGCACATTTTATTTTTAATCACTGTCCAACTATAAAGTAATTTTATTTATACAATATATCATAGCTGTTTTCTGTATAGATGGTCCTGGCCCTTTTGCTTCAGGAAAAGTTTCATAGTGCACTCTGTGGGATACAAATTGAATGTGCAGCAAGACAAAAATAAAAGGATCAATATCATCATTTCCCACAGATTTATGAGGATTTAAAAGTAATAGTTCTTTCGAAACTGGAACAGATTTTAATAGCTTAGAGCTAAATGCCTACATGTTATTTGAAACCTTGCTGGTTTGTGAATATTGATCCAATATAATTTTCGTATGTGTTTTTATGAATAATGTATAAATGCCTCAAGCAGCAGCTAGGTGCTTCTGATCAAGAAAAATAAGACTGTGAAATACATTTAAAAGGCATTGGATCATGAACTACAAGGTTAGCTCCAAGTGTGATCCAAGCTGGGGAATATACAAATATAGAAAATTGTCACAGATACCATTCATTTTATATCTGATGTTCTTAACTATGTGGCGGCAAAGTGTCAGAAGATACTAAGATGAGAATAAGGGGTTTTGAATCCCGTTGTCTCTCTGCTTAGAGAAGTAAAGACAAAGCATTCAGATATTAATCCTGAGAGAAACGTCCAGTGATGTAGTGATGAGAACTGCATCTGTAGTGATGACAGCAATACCTGTCTTCAATGAGCATGCTTTATAAGATTAAATATTTCAATAAACCCCAAAGGACTCACAGTATTTTAAACACTCCTGCACTTGGTTAAACACAGAAAGACTAATTTACTAAACACTGGATATGGGAATGCCTGACCTGGCCTAGATACTTTGAGCATATCTGCACTGCAGAGTACACTGTTATGGGGGTCTACCTGAGCTGGTTTGGTACCAGCTGTGTATCCTGGCGTGCCTGCCTGGCACATATGCTTTCCATGAAGGTTGGTTACCTCTGACTGACTGCCTCACTGATATGGCTAGATTGTTGTGTTGTGCTGTGGGGCCAGTTGTTCAGTGTCAAACTGCTGTGGTATTTGTTCCAGTTTTAGGTCAAATGGCTGGTGAAATTAAGTTCAGTAACTGAATAACTATGAAAACTTCCTAAGCATGTGATGCAAAAAAAGAAATAGGCAGGATCCTGCAAGTGCTGATCTGGAATCCACTGTTTAGCTGCCACCTGTGCCTACAGTTATCAAAGTACTGTAGTAGCTTTCAGCTGCATCTACACTGTTCTAGGGGAGTATCACATACCTTTCTCCCAAAAGCCACCCAATACGTAAGTATCACTTTTCACTTGGATTCCACTCTAAGGGGAAATACAGAGGTATCACGTTAAGGAAATGCAGATGTTAACCAGAAGACAGTATGTGCTGGTGTCCTAAATATATTGAAACCATCAACACAAACTGCTGCAATTTCTTTTTTCCAACCTGCACAAACTTAGTATGCCTGTGTGTCTTATAATGTGCTATGCCCTTTCACGACCTGACTTCATGTCCCGGTGCAGCAGCACACACCCAAAAGACACATCCCACCAGGCTACGTGCCAGGACTGCCAGAGACCATAATCCTGCCCTCCCAGTACTTGGGCCATGCCTGCATCTATAGGCTTCTTTCTAAGATTATTTCCAAGTAGCAAAATGAGAAGACATCAACACAGCTAGCACACACAAGCTACTTGAACAATGCTGGTTCAAGTCTAAAACTGAAAGCCACATACTTAGGGCAAAGGATATAAGCCAGCAGTAGGGTACAGCTCAAAAGTTCCAAGAAGTCCTGGGGTAGAGATGCAGCTTCTCATAATCCATGATCTTTTGTGTTGGGGCTAGAGGTCCACATGCCAACATCAGAGCTTGAAAGCCAGGGCTCCCTGTGTATTTTACCTCTGAACCAGAAGACACATTTTTCCATGAGTAGAAAGCCACCTTCCTGCCACCCCATGCCTCAGAGATGAGTCACAAGAAGGCTGACGGCCAAAAGCATCATGGCCAATGAGTCTGGATCCTGTGCTACTAACAGTGAGCTTTCAGGGACTCTCTGGGCTTTCCCACAGCCTTGCCGATCTCTGAAAAACTCAGCATGCTCTAAAAATATATACCTCAAACACATCCTTGAGTTCTTCCTGTTCTGGTCAGCCTACTGAAGGCAAGCACTGTTCATTTCAGGCCCAGCTGAGATGCACACACGGATCTCCACTACTGCTGTGGGACTATAGGATCAAGGGAAGGAAAGGATATATTCCTTACTTGCCATATGAAGGATACTGATTTTCATTGACTACTGTTGTCCCTTATGAGGGAAGATTCTTCAACAAGAAAACAATTTCTCACATAACTCTTCCATTTCACTAAGATATTCCTATGAATGGCCTACCCATACACATATCACTTAGTAACTGCATTTGCTCATGTTTCAGATTTGATCTTATGTTTACTTTGGGTGTTTTGGGGTGGATTCTAAAAAAAAAAAAAAAAAAAAAATAGAAAAATCATTACTCCCTTTGCCAATTGGAGATGGTTTTAGACAATACAATTTCAAATCAAAAATCAAAACCTGTGTCTACAAACTAGAATTCAGCCTGAATAGGTACAAATGCAGGTTGAATCATGGAACGTAGTGATTTCAGATTCCAAATTACTGGATTTTAAACAAAAAAACCCACAAGAGTCACGCATGATAGATCTCAGCCCAAAAGGAACTGTTAAAGACCAATATTTAAAACCCTACCAGCAAAATAATGTGTAACAGAAATTCTGACAGGACTTTCATTAGCTGATGAACTTTTTCTACATGCTCTTGCAGCTACACCCATTGGCCAGAATCACTATTAGTCACATCCTGATTAGCAAAATTATAGGTGAATATGCCAATAGTAACAGCTTAAATAGGACTAGAAACTGTTACTATGTCCTATCTGATACTGAATGCAGAAATGTCATTAAAAGACTCATCAACTTTGGAAACAGTATAAAGTCATCTTTTAAGGGTGCTATATCGCACACATCCAACTGAACTTTAAATTTTGCTTTCTTTTCAGCAAGGAAACCAAAGTTTAATGAGTTTAACTCCTGTAAATGTATATGGATAGCCACATATGCCTCCCATATTTGTTAGTTTCTCCTCATGAACTTTATCTTTTTCTACTCCAGAGACATCCTTTCCTGTGATTTATTGCTTGTGTTCTGTTCCAGAAAAATGCATGTCTCTCAGGACACTTGGTTTCTAGCTTGTAAACCTCAGAACATCATACTTTATCAAATATAGATACAGAGCAAAGAATACTGAATGTAACAGCAGGGAAGCTTACCAGGTATTTCTCATTAGCAGCTTTGGCAGGGAAGGGAAATATGGTTTCTATTCAGTATTTATTCTTATGTGAGCACCTTCTAATATGACCTCCCTCTACCATATATTTGCCTTAATATTCTTGGTAGAGAAAGAAGTGTGTTTGGCTGTTTTGATGTCTATGTATTATTATAATTTTTGTCACATATTTTCAACTGAGAAAGCAATACAAAAGGAACAGACTTTCTACTTAAGACATATAATGAGATGGTTTGTGATTTTCTGGTTTTTAGTTACAAGGAAACAATTGAAGTGAAATGTAGGCTGGCCACTCCTTGAGTGGCTCATGTATTGACTGCATGTTTCACATGACACAGAAGATTGAAAAGGATTTATTTTTAGACTCTCAGACAGGAAGTATAGTAAGGGAGGGGTCATGTTTCAATACCACCTTTGTGTTCATCTCTCCGGAGAGACGTCCAGCGATCACCTGTAATGCTTGCTCGACCTCCATGAACACAACAGTGTCTTATCAACAGCTGCTACAGAGAAAGCCCAGAGTCAGAGAAGGGATGGATAATTCTATTTTTTGCAAATCTCCCTGTGAACTATTTACTGGCACTGGTGTCCAGGTGGGACTGCTACTCTGACAGTGCTGATTTCACAGCTGCACAGGGGCTGCTGAGGAAGGTAGGGCAGGGCACACTAAATATTGGTCTCTGCTTAGTGTCTGGGTTTAATTTTTGCTGCCTTTGCTTCTCTGTACTGGCAGTGTAGTTTATAACTTCAACATGGGCTGAGGTGAGTGTTTTTATTAGCCTACTTATTGTCCACAGTAAGAAACTTCTAAAAGCCACTTGCTGTCAAACCTACCCAGGACGGTCTGCAATGACAGACTGACTAGTGCCACTTAGATTTAGGGGCTTTAAAGTCACTGTGTTTCAGGATTCATATTATGAACCATGACTATTTGCACAAGTGATCCTAATAAAATCCTACCTCCAAATTCACAATAGCAGCTAATAAATTAGTAACATAACATTTACATTATTTTGGGGCCTCTTCTACAGAGCATTGTTCCTGTAAACACAGTTGTAAGCCTTTCTCACAGAGGCAAACATGAGAAAGAAAACAGGCACAAGTAATTATGGAGAAACATCTGAAAAAACTGCCAAATGCTATCACACCCCAGCATGCCTGTGTGTGGGTGAAGGTAACAGAAACTTGGTGCTGCTGAAGCCATTTTGTTTCAGTTAGAAAAGAACACATAGTTACCGGCTTAAAAGCTGTACAGCTAGGCTTCCATAATGGGAAAACCTGCAGTGGCATAATATTCAGGGACCAAAGCGCAATGGACTTCTTGAGGGGAAAAAAAAAGTTCTAAACAGGAGGAAAAGGAGGTTAAACGCAGCATTATTTAGAGCTTTTTCAATTAGAAGACAGAAAATAATTGCATATCCTCCTATTCTTCTAATCATGCAATACATCATTAAAGAAGTAAGATTCAAAGATGCACTAAGGCTTTTACCACTTTTTATTAATTTTGGTTTTCATTTTGTCTTCAGTAAAATATGATATCAACCATACAGTAAGCTTTTCTCTCAGAAGTGCTATTAAATGTGCTTCGGTTAGGAAACACACATCAGACACTCCGGTATTTCTACATAAATAAATACATACTGGAGTAGTACCACAGAGCATTAGAAGGGATGAACTAATAGTTTAAGCAAGCTTCTGAATGTTTTTTGAGTTTGGGTCTCTTTTCCTCACCTAATCTCTGTCAATAATATTAACTAAAAACAGATCCACAAATATTTACCATGTAAAGCAGAAACACATGCAAGACACTTCAGAAAGCTCCATTCAGCAATCCAATATTTGTTTTATTCAGTTCAACACCGATACACTGGGATCGGTGCCAAGGTTATGAATGTTGTTGAATAAACCTCAAAGTGTCCTTTTCCTCTATGTTTTGAATCCCCATTAGTACAGTTCACTGCAACAATAAACCTCACCCGCTTCTCACCCATCTCTCTCCCTGTGGAGCAATACACACTTTACGTAAGAACTTACATCTACACAGAAACACATTGATAATACATTCCCAGAAGAAGGCTGTTGTATCACATCAGGGACAAAATAGTTAACACAAGTCATTTCAGATGGAAACAAGATTGCAAGAATGCATAATAGGTAGGGTATACCTTTCAACCACCAGCAAACCCATCACTTCAGTAGGACTCTTACCAAGAGGAGAGTTTGACACAACAAATATACTCCTAGAAAACCTAAGACTGATGTGGTTTCCCAAGTTTCAAATAATATAGGTAAAATCATCTTCATTAGTAGAACTGGGTAGTTCTAGTAACAATGATTTTACAAGCAGATTTCATCAGCACACAGAGGCAGATCCTGCCCCTTTCACATAGAAATGAAGTTAGTAGAACTAGTAGAGCCCATCTTTGCAAGATGAGGCTGAGGGTGTGTATATCACATCATCTAGCCCACTTTTCACTGGTCAAGGTAGGACCTATTTTAGTCTTTAGTTACACAGGAACTGATGAGCTGCCAAGTGGGCAAGGATTGCCCTCTCCCAGGTCTAGCCATGCAGAAGTCCTAATGTATCTTAAATTAGTATAGTTCTAACAAGTCCTGCAATAGCAGAATAAGATTCTGCTTATTCTGCTCAAAATTTCTCGTCAAATAAGTTTATTTGTATGCTACAAATAAGAATGTTTCATCCATCCCTGCATGTTTGTTACCATCACTTACATTACTACAGGATAGGTAAAAATATTTGACCTACTGATATCAAAACTATCATAAAACTAACACACTGCAAAATCTGTTTTCTTTGTAAGAAAGAGAAACTCCACCCTCACCCATTCCCAACTTGCACTTATAATTTTTTAGTTTCTTTCCTTTGAGAACATAGGAGCTCCAGTACTCTCATGCCACTTGTGAGATCACCATCCAATTACCTATCATCACCCAGCAGTGATTCACACCCTGAAGTTAGATTTAGTAGTTTGAAAATTCACTTCCAGCAAAGTTCAAATGAAACAGGTCAAAGGGACACATCACTGGTAACTCTGAGAGCACAGATGTTTAGCAGAGACAAGTTTGAATTTCATTCTGGCAGTAGTTTAGCCTTTGAAATCACAAAGAGCTTAGCCTGTTTAGCAACAGGGTATCCTCGACAAATTCATTTTCATCAGTTTGTTTGAGTCTGTTATACTTAAACCAAGTGCAGTATTATTTTAAAACAGCAAGAAATTACTTTATAAAAGTAATGTAGGAAATTATTATTTGGTCTCTGTGGAATTTTCCATTGAGCAAATTAGGTAGGGATGGAAGAATGCACTTGTAGTGACTTTTATCTTCAAAATCTTTATTTTTAATACCTTTACATACCTCTCTGGTAGTACAAGAGTTAAATACCTACTTATGTTTCTCAGATGAAGAAATTGGGCAGAAAAATGCCTTTCTCAAGAGACCAATATGAAGTTGAAAATTAGAATGCAGATGAAATATAAATATTAACAACACCCAATATTTCTACTACGATATCATCTTAAATCCAAAGTGTTGAAGACACCCCTATGAAAGTACAGAAATTACACTAATCTACAGAACAATCTTCTACATCTTACTGAATCCTAGCACTGTAAACACTTCTAATACCTACCATCTTCTTAACTGTTCCTTAATCTGTGGCTAATGAAGAGTGCTGGTCTTTGGGAGACCTACATCTTATGCCAGAGGATCACACACACCATTCTTGAGTGATTATGCCAGGTCTCCTTGAACACAATTCCCACCCATCGATTGCATTCCTCATATTGAAACACTGCAGGACTAAATCAATTATTGTTTCTGAAGTGTATGGAGTTCCTATGTAGAAATGTTATTATGAGTTAAAGATGAAGCTTCAAGGACTGAAACCACTTAATGAAATGAGAGGCCAAAAACAAGGAAAAAAAGGTCATCTTTCCAAAGGAGCATTTAGTCCACCATAACAGGCTTTACAAATGTTGGCCTCTTCAATAAGCTCAAATAAAAAGCAAGGGATCCTTTTACACTTTTAAAAGTTCAAGTTACTATAAATTATTCTGTGTGTTTAAAAGGTCTGGTTTGCATAACACAGTAAGTCTGCCATTACCTTTCTTTCTCCAATTAAAAACATATTATAATATAATTTACATGAGATCAAATAGCATACAACTTTGTTTGAAAGGACTTGTTTCATACAAAATTACAAAGAATTTTCTTATACATTGTGGGAAAAGTAGAAGACTTACAGCTTGCTATAGAAAAATTACTTTTGAATGGTTTTAATTTTGCTTTTAAACTCCATTACATGAAAAATTACTATGGTTTTCAATGGAAATTGCACACATGTAAGAATGTAAAAATCAGCCTCTCAGTCTACTCTTTTTTTTTTTTTTTTTTTTTTAAATATAGATCATTTCTGAGGGCACAGAAAGGAAAATATTGAGTATATTTACTAAGCAGATGCAGCCTTGGATGATCATTCTTCCTGTTTTGTTATGAACATACAGGAAAACTTATTAGCATGATTCACTTTCCAAAAACTTTTGGGAGAGGATGAAGGGCAGGATAAAATTTCTTTATCTAGCAACATCATCTATGAAAAGGATACAGTGTTTATCATTTATTCAAGTTTAAATTAAAGCAGTTAGTAATTGGTAGGATGAGACGCGTTCTTAGAAAACAAAAGTCAAATTCTAAATCACTGAATAGTGAAGAAATACTAATAGAAAAGACAGCTGTGTTGTATCACTCTAACCTCTGGAAACTGGAACACCTTCCTCACACACTTGTATTCAGATACCTAGTCTGGCCTATAGACTGCCTTACAAGTTACAGGAGATGAATATATCTTACATCTTACCTTGTGAATGGTGTCTAAGTTCCTCTGTGATTTCAGGGAAAAAACCTGAAACATCTGTTTGACTAAACCAAAGTAGTTTCAATATTTCTTATTTGGCTTTGTTTGTACTCCAAAGGTCTCCTCCAAAACTAAAAAAAATATTTTATAACATCCTGAAAGAATACTATTTGTATTAGGGGATGGGAGGAAGGTGAGAGGGGAGAAGGAAGGTTTGGCAGGTAAGGTTTGGTCAGTTGCTGCATAGGATATGCTGTGAATACAAATATAGAGCCAGTAGCAAATAAGCTAATTGATGACATATGTGGCCTCTAAGTGCCAGGTACAAAACTAGAGCCTTATTCTTCATATGATATCTCAGTCTTCAGATTCCTGTCATAGGGTGCCGTGAGACTGCAGGAAGGAATCCTACAGGGTGGACAGAAGGGTAATACATTCAGTGCTTCTGAAGGTGCAGGTTTTCTGCTTTCACATGTAGCTTTTCAGCAATTCTGCTATTATTTGCAGTAAAGATAATATTCCTTTTCAGTTTTTCCATTGAAAAGACATCGTTTGCTGCAAGTATTATAAATTCTGTGTTAGTAAGAAGAGGTGGAAGTTAGATATTTTTTAATTCTATGAGTTTCACCCTTTTTGCAGGTTAACTATGCAAGATGAAACACAGAGGCCTCATGGTAGTAGTTAATTTCTGATCAGTACTAATTTAACATGTATCTTATTTCACAGGATGTTAATGTAAAACTGAGGGTGCAATTATACCCTTTAAAATATTTTTCTTAAAACTGGACACTATTTAAACAAAGGAATATTAAACATCAAAATTAGATTAAACTGAACTGCTGAAGAGTATTAAGAAAAAATACCAGAAATCCAACAGAGACCTGTTCCAGGCAAAACGAAGTTCTGTGGCTGCCAACCAATAAAAACTCCTTGGAATGTCTAATTTTTTATGAACATTCTGTATTCAGAAGAATAAGTCTGCTTCTTCTCTGCAGCCCAGATACTAATTGCAGCACATTACCACTTTTCTCAGTAGGAACGCCATGATGCCTTCATTACAAAAATCAAACCCTCGGAAGTTTCACATTTCATTGTCTCTTTGTAGTGTGGTTTCAAATCCCATTGCATAGAAGGAAAAACTATAAATATGAAAATGAAACAATAAAGTATTTTCATATTTTCCACTGCAGTCCTGGGAGGCAACTAAAGTGCAAAACTTTACTGGTGTCAAGGAAAATTTTCACCATGCAACACCTTGCAAGACCTGCTCTCTGTGTTCTACACACATGGCAGTTAACTATACCATATCTAGAAGGCAAAGGAAATTAGATAAATATATCACAATATCAATAAAAACATATACTGATAAACAAGAAGAAAAACTGTGAAATCTACAACTCTAAAAAGTACTTGTAGCCATGTGAATAAATTTTCTACTCATTGACCTAGTTACAATCTAGTTGAGAAATTCACTCGTATCCAAAGGGAAAACACAAATATCAGGACTTTGGGAATATACTCAGAACATTTTTCAGTTGCAAGGCATCTTTCATCTTGTGATTTCTTACTAACATTAATCCTACATGTGAATGCTATCGTTCCCTTTTATAGGGAAGAAACAGACACAGGCAAACTAAGAATAGTAAATACAGACACAAGTATCCTGGCTGTGATCGAATTCTTTCAAGCAGGAATAAAGTAATGTTTGCTCAGTTAAAATGTGCTAGGTAGCCATTTTTCGAAGTTACTACGACTACCTCCGTGGCTTCTTTCCCCCTTTTCTGAGGGATTAGAAGCCAGGATATACAAATTTCTACAGACGAGTCACAGAAAATTGGGGAAAAGAATGTAAAGCTTTTTTTCTTTTTAAAGCAGAAAAAATATCTTCTAGTTCTTCCAAAAAAAACAGATTTGGCTGAGGATGATGTAAGAATGTATTAGAGAAGCTAGAATAATTACAGTGGTATTTACACCATATCTTAATCAAAGAACTATAATTTCTTCATGAAGATATTTTACTTCCTCAGAAAGATAAAATCAGAATAAACCCCATAGATTTGATGAACTTTAGAATGGGATCCTAGCAGTTTAGGAGGATCAAACTCTAATGCTTACATGAGCAACTTGTAGGGGCACAATCCCTCTAACATGGTGAATGGGAAAGTAGGCAGAAAAGAGGAATCTAACATGTCTAACCTAATATATCACATTAAAGCACATAATAAGAAACAGTAAGAATGAATGTATCTATTGGACAATAACTCTGGCTCACTTCAATTAATATATATTAGCTAAAAGTTTGACAAACCATAAATAATATGTGGTAAAGCTACACTGAGAAAACTGAACTTTTTACTGTAAACTGCATTTCTTTCTGATTTGTTGTGCTTTTATAACTTTACCTCTCCTCAAAAGATTGAGTGCTATATTTCTGATGTTTGCAAATAAAATCAATGAGGTAAGAAGAATGATTTAAAATATAAACTTCTGGATATAATATTTAATAATATTAAATTCTAGAAAATAGCATCACTAGTTGAAAACATTGATTAAAATATAACTTCATTTTTCAGAGAGATATTTATTAGAGAATTTCCTTAAAATAAGCCACAGTTTGGTAACCTGTAGCTTGTATCAAAAATTAATACAAGCCAGTGTGGGATCATTTATAACTCCACGGTTGAAAGATCTTTTGTAGGTAAGAAACAGAGAGAAGTTTAATAAGAATACAAATGTGTTAGAGGACAGTTTATTTAAGTTTAATCTATCATATAACAAGCTCAAATTTGGTTGTCAATGTAGTAGATTAGAAAGGAATTAGGATGATTAGATAAACAGATCAGTAGACCATTTAGACTTAGAATGAGATGAAATCTTTTCAGTTTATGTTACCAAGATAAATAATTATCTTGGCAAAACGCTGACAAAAGTTTCTATAGCAGCAATATAGATAAGCTGACATAGCTTCAATTTCAAGAGGAAAATAAACGCAAATTTGAATATGTTCAGTTGAAGGCAAAATTATTACTAAATGTCATCAGAACTTCACAGCAAGGCCATAAAATGAGAAAAAATATTATCCAGAGCAGACTTATTCTGACATGACATTCGCTTTCTGACAGCAAGACTCATTCCTCTTACTTTAAAGCCCAAGCTCTCAGAGCTGAGTTGCAGCTGAATGCATTAGAGATGAGAGCTTTAATATCACCTCAGGATTTCTGTCTAATTTTCAGCTACCCATCAGCCCTTTGCCAGAAGCCCAGGTTACTAACGCAATGCTGGGGAGGAGTCAGAGGTCTCACAGTGCCACAGGCAATACTGTTGCTCAAACTACTGTCTTCAAACTTGACAAGACACAAATGAAAAGTGTGATTTAAATCCCATCACTCCTTCAGACTGGAGGAAGGTGGAAGAGAATTACTCCTAAAGAAATATACTTGTGATAGTATTTGAGTGGGAAAGTAGTAATTGCCATGAGTCAAGGGCTCAGCAAATGGGGGATTTATATTAATTCAAGCCCTGAAGTAAAGAATACTGTGTGGGAATTGTGTTCAGGCTGAAACCAATTCAATATTGGTTTTAAGTTCATTTTTAAAAAATTAATAAACAGAATTTGTCTTCCATGAATTCAATATTATGTACAGACTTTAAATCCTATTTTCATTCGCTATAATTTGCGTTCATTTTAAAAGAAAAACATACTCTCAAAACAAGTATTTAAAGATTCTAAACCAAAAAAGGTACAATAAACCACAAAGGCTTTACTGAAATTACATCTTTTTTCAGGATAGTGGTTTAATATCCTTATACATTAGCCATGTTCTTTAAGCAAGTGCTCACTGAACTAAATTCAGATATATTCTTGCATATTCCAACACCTTAGCTCTTTTGCACAAATGCTTCAGATACATAAGAACAGTACAAATTGCACTAAACAGGGAAATTTAAGCAACTGAACAGCGCCCAAGGAGTTCTGTAGGCACTAAATAAGCATTTCAGCAGCCAAACAGCTGAAAATCTTCCTGGATGCTACAGAGAAATATTTTACTGTAAAACTCAGCACATTCTGTCAGTTTAACACTGTCAGCTGTCTAGTAGACAGAGGGTGGGTGGATATCATAACTTCACTGAGGACAAGATGAAAACTCTTTTGACTGTAATGAGGTAAGAATGATACCTATATCCTTTAGCATAGACTTCATTACACATCCTTTCCTATGGTCCTTTCCTATGACACTATCTTTTCACTGTAATAACACTTCGGAAGCATTTTTCATGACGTATGGCAGAATACAAACTATAGATTAATGTAATCCAAATCTTCACTACCAATAGTAAATGACTCAAGTTTTTCCCAAAGCAGAGTTTTTATCCTGAAAACAAACATTAACTTCTGACCTTTAAAATTAATCAGCTTTTAAAACTCTGGTAGTACAAGGCGTGCTTAAGAAACATTTCTTTCATCTCTGTGTGGTGGTGTTACATAGCTTTTCCTGAACAAATTGGCAACTTCTGACTCACTCATATTTATGAGAAAGACTCTGAGTAGGCAACTTCTAGCACTGGTTCTCAGCATTATATTTCCTTCTCTACTGAAAATAAGGAAGTATATTACGTAAGAAAACAACAAAAGATGAATAACTTATTGCCCTTTTGGGTAGTCTGGGATATTTACAAATCTACATCCTTGCTGACGCAGTGAAAATACAAACTAGTAATCTTGAGAGACTGGCTGTCCCCAGGGCAGAACTGCTTTTAATTTTATTATTTTTATTTATCTAGTCATGAGAGAATTGCAAACTGGAGGAGTTCATTTCAGTTAATCCATCTTCCATCCATACAAAAGCAGATAACTTGTACAGTGAGACTTCTGAAACATGTGCTTCACTTTTTGGAGGCCTGCCAACTGTTGTGTGTGCAACTGTGCTACTGAAATGATTCAGACGTCATTTTGCTTCCTGCAACTCTTTCCGTTTCTTAGGGGGAATATTCCCCCTGTTTCTGTGCTGGAGGAGCACTTTCTTTCCCAGCCAGAGAAGAATTCTAGGCAGTAGTGGGTACCTCCTCTGGCTGTAGGGTCCTCACAGTGGAGAATTTCCTCCTTCTGCCAGAGATGCCATGTCACGACAGTGGTTAGTATTTTACAGACAGCTTCAGGCCGTACGTAATTGTGGCAGAATCTGAGATTATTTGGGAAAGCAAAAAATATCAGAAAAGAATAAAGATACTAAAATATTTCTATAGCAAATCTCTTCTGGTTTTTAAGCAGGTCAGATCACCCTGGAAGGATTGTGACAAATTTGGTTTAGCTGTTAGGGTAAACGATGCAGTCTTCAATATTAAGTAGAACGTTGTCACTAACACTTCTTCATGAAAATGTGCAAAATCAAAATCCATCTTCAGTGACAGAAAGACACAAGTGCCATTGACTGTTAAAATACAGTCTTTCTGGCCACTTCCACCACTATTCTCAAACCATCCTCTGTATCAAAGTTTGTTCATGTAAGTAAAGCTTATAATACATGTGTGAGAAGAAAAGGTTAGTGTGAGTCATGCATATGTTTTAAAATGCTGTGAGAGTTTAATACAAAAAAATGTTTTACAAGGGTTTGCCTTATTGTATGTACTTTATAAAGCCTGCAAAGGGCAAAAAGATGTTGTTTTGTTAGCAACAAAAATTTAAATTTTTCTCATTTGAGTAATAACCCTTTTCATCTGCAGTGCTGAATCTTAGGTGTGTGTTTGCTTTCTAGACTTTAGATTAGAGTTTCACTTTTAACTTCATATCTGTGCATTGCATAAAACACTCATGAACTTACTCCTTTACTAAAATAAATTTATAGAGAATCCTGGATAAAAGAACACAGGCTCCTTCCCTTTAAAATTGTCAGTTCCCAATTATTTTTTAGCAAAACCAAATGCAGGGAAAAATGCTTTTTCAAACAACAAGGTTTCACTGACTGACTCCATACCAATAAAATCACAATGATCTTTTCTATTTGGTAGGCAGTAATAACCTAGAACTACCTGAAATAAGGAGGATTGCTTATTATTCTTATCACATCACAGACACGATACTAATGTTTTGTTGCTTATGTTCCAAACGCACACAAAGAAAATGCACAGCTTTTGCAACCAGCAGCACAGCTCACTCTTATCCTACTGCCTCAGAAGTGACAAAGACATTTTCCATGCTATTATTAAGCACAACAATTTTCTGAAATCTGAGTTTACCATTATGAAGTACTGATAAGCCAAAACTTCAAATTCTGTTCATGTTTTTAATTACCTTCAAAGTTTAAAGAATTCAGACCATTAAGGGTACAATGGCTATTCACAAACTTGTCTTTCGAGGAAATAATTCTACCTTTAATATTAGAAGTTCATTAATATCTGAATAAGACATCTGATATTTCAGAGACAATTCTAACACCTGTATTTTTGTAGAGTTACTGTGCATACTTCAAATGAGTTAATCCAGTCAGTGAAGAAAAAGAGAAAAAAAAAAACAACACCCAAAAAACCCCCCAAACTAGTATTTATACCACTGGTAAATGAATGAGAGTCCTATCTGACTGTGCTGTATAAGCTCTGGTCAAAATCTTAACTCAACAAATTTCATTAATAAAGGTACAATCTAAAAATAACAGATGGTACACTTGAGAAATTTTGTGGTTTCAAATTAATCCGTATTCCCACTAATACCTACTAAGACATATTCAAACATATCCTGTAACCCACTTTTTATTGATACATTTTTAAGAAAACTCAAGTATTTTCTTTATATTTCTCATGTTTATGCAGCTACAGAACTTCTGATATCTAACTTAATGGAAAAAGTGAACACTGCCAGAAAGAAAATGTGTCAACAAAACCTTATATGATTTTGAAACCCCAGTGTAGAAATATAACTTCTGAGCTTTTCTTGTGCAAATACATTGAATATTAATGTCCAATAACATTAACATGTAGAACACTGCTTGATACAAAATTTAGTTACAGATTTTTCACCATCAGGAGAACAAAAAAACATTAATAGAAAAAATATTACTATCTCTGGTTTTTAATTTCCTTTCATTAACTCCTTCTTTCTAAACTTTGTTCTATTCACCCTTTATAGTAATAAGATATGGATCTCATATTTGTTGTTCTGGAACAAACAGTAAACCCACATATTTCCTTATCTATAACTCAGGTACAATCAGCAAGTGTCTGGCAATGTAAAGTGGTTTCTATATAGTACTTTTTTTTTTTCCCATAAGAGTAAATTCAAGTTATCCATAAGCTTTTTTATCTTCAGAATGCATATGAGAGAAGTCTTGGAAAGAGTCAGATGATAAAATATTGAGAATTAATTAAATACATGCAGAACTGGTTTCATAGAAAGAGGTAGAAACAGCCATTATGACACATCTGACAACTTCTAAATATTATATATCATAATGCCTCATTTCAGTACAGCTACAATGTAAAATGGATAGAAGATTTTAGGGTGAGACCTTGTTATATAGACTATCAAGTCAAAAATATTTTGAGCAATCTTACCACAAAAATGTAAAGTGAAGAAGACTGACTTATGCAATTACAACAATGAATAAATTCCCAAGATATGCAAAGTGTAACAGATCAGTTTAGCTATTGCACATACAGTAGTTCCAAAGATGTTTACAATTATTTCATTTATTCATTTACTATAACTTTTTAAAATATTACGTTTTTCCCTTCAGTATATTTTCACTGATTTGAGTCATGCCACTTTATTATTGCTAAGAAGTACCACAACTCACTCATTTTCAGAAGATTGGGATGGTGAGGAAAACTCATGATGAACTTGATGATTAAAAGTTCTATAATATTATAGAATAGAATATTATTTCTTCTGCTGTGTCATTCTTCATGCAGCTGTACTAACCTTACTTTGCTTATCTGCCACCTAGCCATATCTACAAATACCCTTATATTTGACCATAGCCTTTATTCTTAAGGTAGTTGTTCTGCCTTTCTGATGTTCAGAACCAAATGTATTCACACAGATATTATCACATCTAATTATACAGGAATGAATATCACCTAATTTCTGCAGCCAAATAAGTCATATTTTTTCTTATCATAGATGAAAGTTCAGGTCTTATATGGAAGCTAAGTTCTATGTTTTATCATAATCTTTTCTTTCTCTAGAAATATTTTTGTTGACTTGCTTTTTCCCAGATTAGCTCCACCACTTCTATACTACCAACAAGTTGTTAAATTTCCTAGAACTCACTGTATAACTCCCTAGTGCTCCAGGTTGTTTGCCAGTAAAAGCATTGGATTTTTTTACTGCTTCAGTAAGAAAACTATTGCCCAGAACATTACTAATTTCACTGGCTGCACAGTAATAAATACACTTTCATCAACATTGTGGATTTATAGGTTGCATCAGCTTGTAGATAGCGCCAATAAACATCAAACACATGAAATTTCTAGCTTGTAAATCATTTCTCCCTCTCTTGTTTATGCTTTTTGAAATACTTAGAGAAGTTTATGATGGTGTCCTGGACTGTTAACACACTGACAATCAGCAATGTATTACAAATCTTACATTCAAATTAACACAATGAGAACATCTTGATTATTAAATATGTGGTCTTGCTGCCCAGATCACTGACTCCCACTGCGACTAATTTGTCCCCCCAGAAATGGGAGGAAGTGTGACGGGCTCGGGGAAGGGGTTAGAAAAGTCGTGGTAAAAGAACTAATTATTTCAAATAATACACCTCCCACCCCCCAAAAAAAAAAAATTAAAAAATTAAAAAACATCCAACACACACACACATACAAAACTCAAAGCTTTTTTCTGCTACCTGTCTGAATCCATTCTGAGTAAACTGGAAGGAGCTAACAGGCTGGAGTGCAGCCAATGAGGGCCTGAGCTCCTGTAAAGTCTATTCCCACCAACAAAGCTTTCTAAGGAGATGTTTGTTCCACTTTTGACACAGTCATTTTATTTTAGCAGAAACTCCTAGTAACCTCAAAAAGTTGTATTTAATCTGGATGAAGGCATATTTTAATGTGGGGTTATTTTCTTTATAGCTGGCAGCCATATAATTGTGTCTTCCTATGGAGAGTTTTGCATGGTAAAGTCATCTCAATCACTTAAGAAACCTCAAAATTTATTTATTGAAGGGTATCTCTCATCTTCATTGAATTTCACTCTGCTTCAGCCTCATAACTGGGTGTCAAGATTCTGGTTGTATTTTTTTGGTTGAAATGCAGTTTGCCTCCTAGATTAGATCACAGCTACTGATACCAGAGCACCGTCTCCTGCTTCATCAGCTGCAATTAACTACGGAGGCACACGGATGGGAGAGACGAAGTGCTGCACTGAGTGCAATCAAATAAGCGCTACAGCAACTATTACCTTGAAGCCCCAGAGAATGGCAAGAAGCCTGGCAGAGAGGGGATTCGGAAAGGCTGGACACCTCTATGGGGGAGAGGGATACTCTACACTGACCCGACACTGCTGTGCAGCCCTGGGGTCTGGGGGGCACAGGGGGCCAACAGGACTGATTGCTCATAATGGTGTGTCTGGACTCTGAATCTTCAGCTACCTTTTCTTCTGTTTTCTGCATTAGTGCCTCCAAATTCCAAATCTGAGCAGGTAAAATGATCTTAAAACTATTTTCCCATGGTTAGACTTTTATTGACTGAAGAAGAAAACTGGGCCTCTCTTTCTGTGTAGGTTAGGTTTCTGCAAACCACTAAAAATAGTTCAGCAAGCAGTAGAGGTAACTAAAATCCAAATCTTGATCTTTTTCTTTACCTCTCATCCACTCCTCATTCACCCCACTGCAAAAAAAAAAAAACAAACCAACAAAAAAACCAACCCCACCAACCCCCACCAGTTCTGTTTCTACTTTCCAGATGTGAACAACTGGATTAGATTCTGTGGAGAGCCTTTAAAAAATCATAACAAGTCAATGGGTCACCGTCTTCACAGCATAAAGGAAAATGCTAAAGCCTCATTTCTAAGACAAAGCAATATGGCTGCAGCAGCTGCAAGGTCACAGAGATTGAAATAGAACCATGAAAAAGAAACCACAGCCACAAGAGCGACAGCAGAAATGACTCGTAATTTTTTTCCATCACAGTGACCTGAGAACAGCATTCCTTTTTGTAAGCAAAGCTGGCTCAATTGCTATACCACCAAAATTGTTTCCCTGGTTTGAGAATAAAAAGGCTTTCCTATCTTTGTGAAAAGTTTTTGATATATACATCAAGATGGTTGAGGAGATTCAACAGAACAAATAATGCTTTCTGAAGCCTGTGAGGATGTTATTATGATGGTTATTCATTTTGAAAATGAAAGTGCCTTGGATGAAAGAACAACATAGATAACACTGGAGATGTTACCCAGAAACATCAAAACCTGTTTTCCCTCACCAGCTAGGATTCTTTCTGCCAGTTCTGTGAAAGGTAATAAGATGAAAAGAGACGAATCAAGCCTATAAGCAGGAAAAGTCTGATCTTTTTCTCCTCACCTCTTTTCAAGAGGCTAAATAAAACGAAGGCATGAGTATCAGCCTTAAGGTCCAGAGTAAAGCTGCATGAACACCACAACAAGCTTTGTGAAAAGGTATTTGAAGCAGAAGCATGAGCTCACTTAGCATTTATGACTTCAGCTTTCTGTGACCAGTCTTAATAATAAAATTGATGATTTTGTCAATATGGACACCTTGGGAACTTTTCAAGAGGCTAAATAAAACGAAGGCATGAGTATCAGCCTTAAGGTCCAGAGTAAAGCTGCATGAACACCACAACAAGCTTTGTGAAAAGGTATTTGAAGCAGAAGCATGAGCTCACTTAGCATTTATGACTTCAGCTTTCTGTGACCAGTCTTAATAATAAAATTGATGATTTTGTCAATATGGACACCTTGGGAAAATACTAGCTCTATTTACATGATGAAGTAAAAATAATGCTATGTAATTTACGTAAACTACCATATGATGAAGTCTAAATGCAATTTTTTTTCAAGTAAAAATTAGTTGATTTACTAAAATGTAAGTAACAATGTGTTCAATTTTTCTGCATTTTATACAGTCCCTGGGACAAGGAAGAAATTTCTAAATCTCTAAACCTGTTATTGTAGTATACTGAATAAAGGCAAGAAATGCACAGAGCATCATTAAATCAGTGGTTCTTTTTAAAAATATTTTGTTCCTTCAGGAATTGTTTTTAAATTCTCATGAAAACATGAAGTTATACAAAGGTACCAAATGTGATATTTTCTAATAAACAAATTTAAGGAGAAAAACACCTAATATGTTTATTGTTACTGGTCTTAAGACTTGCATGTAAAAAAATTAAACTATCCATCAATAATTAATCCTGTTGAGAAGATATAGTATGAAATAGTGTTATTATTATATAAGTGCTTAAATTTTTAAGAAGGCTGCAGGGAGAAATAGATAAAACTATAATCAGTTTAACGTATTCTTCCGATTAAGCATTTCCTTTAGAGGCTTTCTGTGTGGAGTGCCTTAGTGCTTTGCCACCTCCGGCATATCTGCCCCACAAGTGCAGGGGTGGCCGTGATGGCTCCCCACAAACTGAGCACTGGTGAGTGCGGTGAGAGACAGGTGCAGGTTGCACCTGAGCAAGTAGAGCCTGAGAGCAGCACAACTATGCCTAGTCATTCTGCTATATGCTTCTCCCCATTGAAATGCTCACTGCTCAGAAATCTTTGATCACATAGAACTGGAAACAGCTTTTTTACAGAAAATCAATACCAAAGCTCCTAAATTAAGATTATTCACTGTTCAGAATAATTTTATTTACAGAAGTGTTTGATTCTTGATTGACCAACTTGTTCTTACTATGCATGGTTCATGCTTAAATATTGACATATTCCAAGTTCTCCAGGACACAAGGTCAGAAAAAGTGGCATGTGGCAATGTGATACGCTTGCTGAGCCCCAAGCAAATGATGGAAATGAAGCAATGCCTAAGATTTATTCACATTTTCATGGTAACAAATGAGAACTGCATGTATTTGCTGGCAGGTAATTTAAGTGGAAACAGATAGCTATGGGGCAAAGTGGAGCATCCTACTGCAAAGGTTTGCATAAAGCAATTCTAGCATAAGAATTCAGTCTTTAATCTTCTCTGGCTAAGTCTGGCTTATTTTTTAAAAACTCAGCCAAGTAATATGTTAATGAGATACAAACATAATTGTAAGAATTGTTAATTTTTTTTAGATTTACTACTCAAAATAAGAAGAAAACCTGAGTATGATCCAACAGCATCAATGCAAGAAAAACAATTTTTGTGCTTAGCCCTTTGTTCACTGAAACTGGAAGAAAAAGACAGTTAATAATTCTTTATTTCTTAATGGAAATTGAACACAGATTTAGGGAAATACTTCCCCCATCAGAGAGAACCCTAAATAATATCAAGAACATGAGCAAAAAAATTACTTTACTGGCAGAAAGCTTGTTTATAACACAAACAATCACTACTCACAGAACATTGCTTAGGGATTTTTGAACAATCGACTCTGATTTAAAACTGTGCTTAAATGTCAATTATGTGTGAGACACATAGGTTAATGTTTTACCCTCTGGCAAGAATTTAAAGTATTAAAAGCCTAGAACTCGATCTTTAAAAGTAACATCTGTAGGTATGTGTAAAGGTAACAGCCAGTCTTCCATCATCACTTTTTTCATCCTTCAGCTTTAGCAAGTTGTATTCTGAGAAGGATACAACCGTGCAGAAAATTATACTGGCCTGCCATTGTGATTTACTTCTTAAATTTGTGAATTATTTCCCAAAGGCTATATTTTCAGGAGTGTCTTTACAACTAATATGTCACTTGGGATTGAATTCAGGTGCAGGTGTTACTCTGGCCTTGTTTCTATACTAATCTCTTATTTCACTAGCTGGCATGCTCTTGATTCACATGCATAAAGCTTTTCTTTACATTTATGCTTTTCATTTTCTGCATTCACTTTTCACCTGCTTTCTGCATATGAAAGTAGAAGAGTTAAGAAAAATGTTTTTGGTTTTGGGGTTTTTTTGTGTGGTTGTTTTTTTTTTTTTCATTTTTGTGTTTATTAAGAGAACAGAAAAATGTCATGAAATTGTGAACATTTGTGGTTAAGGCTCATGTTTTAAGATCTTAGACCAAAGAACTTATACCAAGGTTCTTAAAGGAACTAACGATTTTAAAGCAACTTACTTCTACAGGTTCAATGCAGGAAAACTTTATGACAATATTAGAAAGTTAACCTCTTTTGGCTTTCTTCACCTGTAGCAGAAAGTTCTGACTACAAATAAATGAAGAACAAACTTACATTAAGCTAAACATCAACAAGGTATAGTTTGAAGCAGTGGCACAGAGAGGCTACTTTTATTTGCAGCAATAAGAGGAATCAGCTGGAATCTTTCCTTTGTCTCTTGGTTGCTTTGACAGTTAAAGGCCACTTACCACTTTCTTGACAAAATTTTTCAAGACTAACAATACACTAAAACTTTAGCAAGTGATTAGCATCCAGGCATTCACCAAGTGAAATAATACCAAGAAAGTATTTCATTTTATTTATTTTTCTTTCCCATGCAAATAATAATTTTTACAGACTTTTCTCAGATTTGTCTTTCTTCATAAGGTGACACACCAATTTGCTGTAGAGAAGAGACTTATAACATCATAGAATCATTTAGGTTGGAAAAGACTATTAATATCATCAAGTCCAACCGTTGACCCAGCACTGCCAAATCCATCACTAATCCACGTCCTTAAGCACCACATCTACACATCTTTTAAATCCCTCCAATCCCTCCATGGATGGTGACTCAACCACCTCCCTGGGCAGCCTGTTCCAGGGCCTGACAGTCCTTTCAGCGAAGAGATTTTTCCTAATATCCAACTTAAGTTGGATATTAATATCCAACTTAATATCCAAGCCATTTCCTCTTGTCCCATCACTTCTTTCTTCAGAGAAGAGACCAACCACCACCTCCCCGCAACCTCCTTTCAGGCAGCTGTAGAGAGTGATAAGGTCTCCTCTCGGCCTTATCTTCTCAGGTTACACAACCCCAGTTCCCTCAGCTGCTCCTCACATGGCTTGTGTTCCAGACCCATCCCTAGCTCTGTTGCCCTTCTCTGGACATGCTCCAGCACCTCAATGTCTTTGTTGCAGTGAGGGGCCCAAAACTGAACACAGGATTCGAGGTGCTGCCTCACCAGTGACCAGTACAGGGGGACAATCCCTTCCTTCCTCCTGCTGGCCACACTATTTCTGATACAAGCCAGGATGCCACCTTCTTGGCCACCTGGGCACACTGCTGGCTCATATTCACTGCTGTTGACGAACACTCCCAAGTTCTTTGCTGCTGGGCAGCTTTCTAGCCACTCCCCAAGCCTGTAGCATTGCAGGGCTTGTTGTGACCCAAGTGCAGGACCCGACACTTGACCTTCTTAAATCTCATACTGTTGGCCTTAACACATCAATCCAGCCTATCCAGATCCCTCTTCAGAGCCTTCCTTCCCTCAAGCAGATCAACACTCCCACCCAACCTGGTGTCATCTGCAAACTTATGGATGGTGCACTTGATCCCCTCATCCAGGCTTGATTATAACCATCTTACACAAAACCCTTCTTTACTGAAACAAAATGGTGTCTAATAGCTACTGTTAAAGACAAGCACATGCCTTAAAGCAATGTCAAAAATGTCAGAAAAATTTCGAGCTTCCACTAGAGCTAATTTTCTTTTAAAAATTGCTGTTGTTATCTTGTATTTAGAGTTATACACTAACAAAATAACTACCACCAGTATAAGCATGATTGTCAAGTGGAATTAGAAGATCTTTTAGTAAGAGGCCTTTTCTTCAGGCAGAGTTATTCTGCTCACTGTTCACTTTCCAAGCAAGAGCAAAATGTCATTCTTGCTTTAAACTTGGGCAGTCAGCTATTTTTCCTTGTCATGGTTTAAGCCCAGCCAGCAATTAAGCACCACGCAGTCACTCATTCCCTCCTTCCCCCTAGCCTCCTGGAGGGATGGGGAGGATTGTTAAAAAAGAAATAAAACTCGTGTTGAGAGGGACAGTTTAATAGGACATCAAGGGAAGAGAAAATAATTCTAATAATATTATTAGTAGTAGCATTAATAATAATAATAATAGAATATACAAAACAAGTGATGCACAATAAAATTTCTCACCACCTGCTGGCCGATGTCCAGCCAGTTCTCAAGCCATGGTCCCCGGGCTAGCTGCCCCTGGTTTATACATTGAGCATGATATCATATGTTATGGAAAATCCTTTTGGCCAGTCTGGGTCAGCTGTCCCAGCTATGTTACCACCCAGCTTCTTGTGCAGCTCCTCAGAGGTGCTGGCAGAGCATGGGAAGCTGTAAAGTTTTTAACTTAGTATAAGCATCCCTTAGCAACAATCAAAACATCAGTGTGTTATCACATTATTCTCATGCTAAATCCAGAACACAGCACTATACCAGCTACTAGGACAAAACTTAACTCTCTCCCAACTTAAACCAGGATATCCTTGTACTCAATAGACAGCTGGATTGCAGTGCTGAAAAAAAAGAAAGAAAAGAATGCATTTGCGACAACTATAAGCTATCAAAACAGTGAGAACTCCCCTTGGGTGAAATGGAAGATAGCCATGAACACCAAGCTAAACACTAACCTGTCAGCTAGATCTGCACCAAGTACAGAGGATTTGGGTTTTACTGCCTATCAACAGTTAAGCAGAAGAAAATAAGGAACAATGGCAAGCGTATGTCAGCAAGCACAACCTGACCATAATCCTAAAACGTACTTGGGTGGAAAGCTGAAACAGAGAATTTCACCTGAGTAAGAAAATTCACATACTGATTCTGTTGTTCCAGCTTTTCCAGCTCTTGTCTTCCAACTCTCCAGTGATAATTCCTTTCCTTTTCCTTAATTTCATTCATTGCCAGCTTTTTTGGTTTCTTGTCAAAAGTAGTTGGTTTGATATTTCTTTTGTTTGGTTGGTTGATTTGGGTTTTGTTTGTTTGGTTGGTTGGTTTTGGTTTGGTTTTTTTAACAAAATTATAATAAAAAAGGCTGAGCAGAAATTTCCCCAAGAATTTCAACAAATTATACAGGGCTCTAGAAATTTACTGGCTAATGGTCAAGTAGGTATAGGTAGCTCTTCCCTCAGATGTCAATGCTTTCATTTTGAATCCTTGCTAGAAACTACATACTCAAGTAAATAATAAATTAATGCACTTACTATCAAGAAGAATAAATTGAATTATCTGGAACTATGGAAACTGTAGAAAGGATAAGTAAAAAGCAACACTATGTATATATTTTGTGTCCTTAATTTTATCATCTATAATAAGGTGCTAGGCTTTGGAAACTTGAAAAAAGTGGAATGAATGACAAGTGCTGTGGGAAATGTGATATATTTTGTCATTGAGAAGCAGCTAGGTCACTGAATTAAATTTATGTTCTTCAGGAGGGAAGTATATAGATACACTCAGTAGAAAAATAATCCTTCGTAATTCCAAAGACTGGACCAAATGTAGTTACAAACTTGAAAATCTAAAATTTGATCACTGATTCATTACAGAGCTAGACTCTTTTATTCTTTGGACATCTATGCATCTCAACTAGCAATTTCTAGCTCCTAACACTCAGATAATTACAATTTTGTTAGAGGAGACACCCTTTCTTCGTATGAAGGCACCTTGGGAAACCAACTCTGTCCTCATTTTTCTAAGGACACTGCTCTACAGACAATAAACTCTGACTGCAACACAGGCACAGAACCAGAGCGCTAGAGCAATGTGTTAATTCTGTTTATGTGATAATAATATATAACCATAACAATAGGAATCATAGAAAAATACCCCTACAATGTCCATGTCTCTTCTTCTACCCTTAATATCATCCAGCCCAGTCATTCATTCCTCATTCAGTATTACTTCCAGATTTGGGTTTCATCGGCAAGAAAGGCTTGTTTTTTTTTTTTGTCTAGATATATGCCAAATCAATCAAAAATGTCCCAAACTGTATAGAGCTGCTTTTACCAAAATACCATAGAGTCAGGTTTTTCATTTTTGACAATAGGAAATGTATTAAAATTTATCTTAGTCTGTGGTCTTAAGAGTTCCAGTTAATTGCAATGTAGGAGGATGGCATATACTGGCTTATAATATCATGTAGGACAATATCTTTGAACTAAAATCAGCTGATAAAAGGTATTCAGGATTTCTGTGGAGGTTTGCATAGCAAACTAGAATTTCCTGACCTGAAGACAAATGCATATGGGATTTGCATCAGCTGGACAGTCTTATGAGGCTGCTTTTTTGATTATCATATGAGAAATTGGTTAAGTGGAGCAATAAATCCAGGAATTGGTGGAGAACATTTCCACCATGACATCAGGAAGCATGTGATACCACAGTGATCAATAACATTTCCACAAGCTGGAGTGGATGAGTTTGCCATTACAGTTCAGACTTATTTTAAAAAAAAAAAAAAAAAAAAAAAAAAGATATTCATGCCAGACAAGGGAAAAGGGAAGTAATGTCTTCATCTCCTTGTCTACATCCCAATTTCACTGTAAAGTTCATGTAGTTTCCCATCTATTCTTTGTATTAAACCACCATCAATGCTTTTTATTTCTCTCACTCCATTTCATTTTCATTGCCCTTTTAACCTTGCTATTAGGGTGTAATTACCTAAGTGAATTCTAATGTTTTAAAACGTAGCCACAGCCTGGTTGCAAACCAAAACTAATGCTAGATAAGTGGAAATGAAACATTTGCCATGGACTAAGTGATAAAGAATAATAGCTCTTTGCTTATGGCAGACAATCATCTGATTTACAATCCCTACAAAAAAATCTTGTTAAGTTTGGTTTGGTTGGTTGGTTGATTTCCTGCTATTCTTTTGCTTTTCCAATCTGAATACCAATCTCATAAGAACAAATGGTAAAATCTGAGAGCAAAGAACTTCATGTATAATGTCTTTTCTATGCCTATTCTTCCTGCCAAAAGCATTTAAAAACACAAAACAGAACACCTACAAAAATATTTTTCTTTTTGAAAAAAAACTATAAGGTAAGATGTTAGCTGAAAATTGGCCAGAATAAATACCTGATCCTGTGACTGTTTAAGTTTTCTGTTCATAACATGCAAACTAAACAAAAATCTGAAAATAGTATTTTTGTTGATAACATAGAAGTAATAAAACTCAGCTCCTATTAAAAACTTACTATACTTTTTGGTGGGAAAGGGTTCTGATTCTTAACAATGAACAGTCGATTTTTATATTTTTTTTACATAACTATCATCTGGTCGGTTTTACTCTGCAAGATATTCTGAAAAGTTAGACTTATGGAACTTCCATCATCCTCCAGTGCAGACAGTATCATTAGCAAAAGCTGCAGGTGGATGCCATCATGAAGCCATCTGCCATGGCTTTACCTAGGGCAGATCATGACTGACTAATACGGAGGCCTCTTATGATGGGGTCATGACCTTGGTGGATATGGGCCAGGCAACCAGTGTAATTTACCTGGAC
>NW_010224853.1:0-9480 GCF_000690775.1 Eurypyga helias
CCCACTTGCCGGGTGGGGGGCGGTCCCTGGCCCCGCGGGGACCGGGACAACCCCGCGCCGTCCTGCACTGCTGCCGGGAGCCCCGGACACCGCGGGCAAGGGGAAGGAAGGAAGGGGAAGGGGTGCCTGAATCGCACCCCTTATGCCACCACCAGAACGCTCTCCTCTGGCCACCCTCATGCCCACAGCACCCCATCAGCCAGGACTCCTGCGGAAAGATCACCTGCAGTACCCACGCGGCAGCCCGGCACCAGGGCCAGCAAAGAAACGTGTGCCCTCCATCTCCTTTACCCCTTCCTTCCCCCTCACAGTCCCCACTGGGACTCCTTGTCTCTTCGGTGCACCCCAGGTCTCCCTTCACCCCCCAGCAGTGGGTGTCCCTTCCTGGGAACAGAAGAGGGGTATTCAGGGCGGGTGCAGGGAATGGGATGCAGGGCAGCAATGTCCTGCGTGTGCCCGTACAGCAAGTGGGGGGGAGATCAGATATCCTCATAGAATCATAGAATCACAGAATGGTTGGGGTTGGAAGGGATCTTAAAGATCATCTAGTTCCAACCCCCCTGCCATGGGCAGGGACACCTTCCACTAGACCAGGTTGCTCAAAGCCTCATCCAGCCTGGCCTTGAACACTTCCAGGGATGGGGCATCCACAGCTTCTCTGGGCAACCTGTTCCAGTGCCTCACCACCCTCTCTGGGAAGAATTTCTTCCTGATATCTAATCTAAACCTCCCTGATTTCAATTTATACCCATTACCCCTTGTCCTATCACTACAGGCTCTTGTAAAAAGTCCTCTCCCAGGACCCTTGTAGCCCCTTCAGATACTGGAAAGCTGCAATGAGGTCGCCTCGGAGCCTCCTCTTCTCCAGGCTGAACAAGCCCAGTTCTCGCAGCCTGTCGTCATAGCAGAGGTGCTCCAGCCCTCTGAGCATCTTCGTGGCCTCCTCTGGACTCGCTCCAAGTGGTCAATATCCTTCTGATATTGAGGGCTCCACAGCTGGACACAGCACTCCAGGTGGGGTCTCACCAGAGCAGAGTAGAGGGGCAGAATCACCTCCCTTGACCTGCTGGCCACACCTCTCCGGATACAGCCCACTGTATCCTCACTATCTTTGGGACATTTGCTTCCCAAATTAAGGCTGAAGCTCCCAAATCCGTGACAGTAAAGCCATTACAGCAAGGTGCTGGTCATCAAAAATGCAAGAGGCCCGATTCCTAGAGCTGTTGTAGGTGCTCGCTGCCCGCTGGCATCACCTGAAGCTGATCATCCTGATGGGAATGAGGAGTGCTACCTTCCGGGGCCTCTGTAATTTACAGTGTGGCTCCACGTAGCTTTGGGTCTTCTGCTTATCATTTTGTTCCTATTTCTGCTGGCGCTGCTCATGTTATTAAAGTTGTGATAGCAGGCATACGCATCAGTTTGGATTCTTCCAAAGAAGTGAAGCTTGCTGAAGGTAAAAACCTTGTTCCTGCATGAGACATGCCTGCACTAGCCTAGAATTTGTGGGAGACACATTCATGCTGCTAGGAAGACCCGGCCTAGGCTTCCCGATATCAGACTTCATTCCTGGCTTGCTTTTGCAGTAGCCCCTAATATATGGCAGTGTTTGTGCAGGTCCGGTACGCTATGGGATGCCGCTGGAAATGCTTCACGTTAGCGCTGCATCTCCGGTCCCGCGTAAAAACGCGGCTCGGATGCAGTCGATAGTGCTTGGATCACTGCAAATCTGACCCTCGCTGACGGCCCTGCCTCCAGTTTTGCTGCCAAGAGGCCCGTGGTTGGATAATACGGAACTGAATACTGGCAAGTGAAGGGGAAACGGGTGGCGGAGGATGTGCACGGTCCGTCCAGTTACGTCGCTGGCATTGCTGCGTGAGAAGGTGGGAGAACACAAATCCCTTCCGCCCTTTTCAAACATCAGCACAGGGTTTGTGTTTTACTTTACCTAAAGGAGGTCCCCCGGGTCTGTGGTACTTGGTCAGAGAGCAGGGAAGAGTTGAGGTCTCTGCCCACAAGATGCCTCAAGGAGCTCTCCTGGCAGAGGCTGCCCATCCCCGCTTTCCCCGCGGCAGGGCCATGCCTCGACCTCAGCGCCCGTGTCACTGCTGAGGGGTGGGTGCGAGCCCACCTGTTCATTTGAAAAACACCTAAAGCGTTTTTGAAAAGCGTTCAGGCGCTTTCAGCTCCACACCACAACGCTCTACTCAAAGACTGCTTAGAATATAGCGCAGACAGAGACATCTATTGCTTGCTTGGCAATCCATTTATAAAAAAATAAAAAAAGCCAGCTCTTCCTGAAAGAAAAAGCCAGTCCTGTACTAACACTAAAATCTCTATTGGTGCAGTTCTAAGATTTTGCAAGAAATCACAAAATCCAGAGGTGAGCTGGTTTAACTGGCTTCACCATAGAGATTCATCGGTGTCTAAGTTTTTGTTGACTACTAAGGCTATGCCAAATTCACAGAAAAAGGCACGCAGTAAGCTCAGCAATAAATGTAAACATGCCTCTACATTGTAGCTATATTAGGCAATTCTGTATGTAATGTTTAACTAGCATTTGTTGAAGGGGTACGGGAGGGTGATGACTGCAGCACCAGTTTGCTGTCAAAGCTTAGGGAAATGTGTCTTTGTGCCCAGGTTTTCCTGAAGCACGCACGTTCCCGAGTGTAGGCAGACAGAGAAAATTGGAAGGCCGTCCCATTTCACGTGGAGGGGAGATGTAAAGAGCTGTGCTCGGTTCCTGGCCTCGCTCCCCCCATTACTGACATCAGTGTGTGTCAAGTTTACCAAAAAGCCCCGCTGCTGTAACACTCCATTGGAGGGGCAGGAGGGGAAAGGATAATAAACTTTTTTTTTTTTTAATTGCTTCCCTGGCTATAAATTAGCATGCATTGGACTAAATTTTTTTCCCCGTGAACAAAAGCACAATTGACGGCGGGGCTTAGGGAAAGTAGGGAGGGAGCTCCGAGCCCCAAGGCTCCCCTGCGTATTGAACCTGAGCAGGGGGAGGCCTTCTCTGTGCCCAGAAGTTGAAGGGCACCGAGACCTACAACAAAACAATAGGGATTTTTATGTTTCACTGACTGTTTTTGCAGCTGCATCTTCCCCTCCTCCTCCTCTCTCTCATCCCCCCCTCCATTATTTCATGTGAGAACCAAGTATGAAAATAGAAGCCGTGGCTTTCCCTCCTGCTGCAGCCAACGTGCATAAAACCGGGCCAGAAATCACCAGAGATCTGAGGTTGGTTGTAAGTGTTAGGGGCAAAAGCAGAAATTGGTTTGTGCTTCTACACCGTATTTCGTTTCTGTTATCACCGAGGTGAAGACGGGGCTGACGCCCACCGACTGCATTGTGGGTTCAATGCGATTGTCTTTGCATCCCCCAGGCTCCCGGTGGCATTTGAGGAGTTCTGCCCTTGCAGGTCCCCCTCCATTCAGCCCTCAAATTTCTGATAAGCCGTCTCTTCCCATGGGAAAAGCTCACGTAAGGTGATTTTTCTCCAGAGCTGTCTGTGGAAGCCCCGACGCTCCTTCTCCTCTGGTGCGTGCAGTTACCGCTCTGAACAAAGAGGCGGCTACCAGAAGCAGGTGGGCATGGACCACAGGTTGGAGAGCAGATGTTAACAGAGCGATGGCCTGAGGGGTGGGGACACACCGGTGGAGAGTGGCTGAGGGATGGGGATGGAGAGGACGGAGACACACCTGCCCTCTCACACCCTGCAGTGGAGTCATCCCTTGTTCTCCACGTCTTGAGGCAGAAATCGGTTCAATTAGCAGCAAAGTGTGAACATCTAACTGTTTGTAAACCAAAAAAAACTCCCTAATTGAAGACTAGTTGCACGATGAGGTAAGTTACCAAAGGAAAGGCATGAGGTTTCTTTAGAGCAGACTAGGTAGGCGTCTGCTGCCAGGGGTGGGATAGTTGTGACTCCCAGGGCCCTGTTACCCAAGTCTGTCAGGGTGGTTTCTTTTGTATTATTTCGGGTGATTTTTAAATTGGCGTGTTCTCTGCCATTACTATTAGAATTGTATAAAACATCTTGTTTGCAGAGCTGTGAAGTGCTTTAAAGGCATCAATTGAAATGACAAGGCATTGTCCAAATTGAAATTTATTTCCTCCAAAACAGCGTCCTGAACATCCAGGTGGTAATAAACATTTTTCAACCACGTACAAACTGTGAATTGTATTTGAAATTAAATCTCCGCATTAAAATCTGCATTGCTGAACCTCCCGCTGGCAGCCACCGCTCTCCTGAAAAGTGACATCTTCCCTGGCACTGTCGGGGCAGGAGTTCTCGCGCAGATATTACCAAACGATTCCCTATCGCTCTCCGGATATCGGGACTTTACAGCGCCGTAGACCTCAAAAGTACAAAGAATGCGAGGTGCGTGAGGAACGGGGGAGGGGGCCGCCTTGCAATAAGTGAGGATAGGTGGCTTTGTCCTGACACACGAGGGTGGAAACCGTTTTGCAAACCTCTATTAAAGCAGCATATTGCTGATGTCACAAATTATGTCATTTTTCAGCAAGCTGTTAGGTAGCAGCAGGATACTTAGAGGTCCCAATCTGAGTTCACAGCTTGAGGCCTCATCATCCATTGAAGTCAAGGAAATACTCCAGTCCCCTGGCCCTCTGTTTACAAAGAATATATCAAGAATCAGGATGCCCACAAATGAACTTTAGGGCACTGAGCTAAAGGAAACGGGCTTGTGCGTGTTTATTTTTATATATATATACACACACGTATTGTATATACAGGCATATGTGCCTGCGTGCATTTGTGTGCAGTACAACTGGAGTTTGCAGTGTGCCACCAGATTTTCTTTAAAGAAGCCTTTTTCATCCTTCCTCAGTATATAGAACTGATTCTTCATGACCGATTCTGCGGCCATTTCCCACACAGAAACCCCTCCGAAGTTAGAGATACCCGCACAGAAAAGGGGTACAAACTACGCCTGATCACTTCTCCTTTTTAAAATAGTGGAGGGACATTTCATATCTAGTGCTCATATAATATAAAAGAGCTCTGATTTTAAAAGATATGCATAAGAAGAGATTTATCTATAGTGCTGTTGAGTGGATTGTGCAAAATAACAGGAATGTGTAACCACATACTAAGTGCAGCAGAACAGCCTGTTAGAGGCTCTCCACATCTCCTGGATGAACCATATTTACACATAGATGTGTATTTCCCCCCACCCAGAGTGGAATATGCCATCGTGGTCTTCTGACAATACATGTATACCTGGGAGACAACGGCCTACGTTAGAATACATAAAATACATGGTATGTGGCCTGTGAAACAACCCAAGGGAAGGAATTAAATTCAAAGCGAACGGTGCCAAATTCATTAGTGGGTGCTTTTACGCACACACAGAGTGCATGAGCGGGAGCCAAAGACGGAGTGTCAAGGCACAGCTTTGAATCTCCTGACTTTTGCCAGTGTGCTAACATCCCTCCCCTAACAGAACGAGGGTACTGGCAGGGGATGGATTAGATGGCCAAGCAAGGCTTTCTTATCCCCATGCTCTCTCCTTAAAATTATTCCAATATTTTGCTACTTATTTACTGATGTCGCTACCTGTAACTTCCTCTACTGGAAACTGTATTACAGGGTTGGATTAACTTCTCCTCTATAGCGTATCCCTGATTTAATTACCACTGCAGCTATCCCCCACTATCTGCACAATAAATGCTGTTGCTTACAGAAACATGATTACAGGATTAGAGTTATTGGGCCCTTGCCCAGACGAACACGGTGACAAGGCATAGCACTGGCACCTCTGAAAGCTACACTGACCTCAGGCATCCCTACATCAAAGGCCACGGCCACAATCTGAGCTTCATTAGCTTTCAAGGCTGGAGTTACAGGAGCACTACTTCCTCAGCCGCTAATGGGAAACACTCTCCTCCATTTGCTGTTGAGGTGTTAAAAGTTCCTCTTAACATCAGTTACTGAGCTACAGCTTCACTGGTATCCCAGTAAAATAAAAATGACTTGTGGAGTGGGAGCTGAGGTGAAATTGAAAGGCAATGTTGGTCATCCCTTACTCAAGCCAAAGGCATTCGCCGGCACAGGGATGCTTTGGGAGCGAGGACTACAGGAGGCGCCCCCCAAATCCCAGACTGGGAGCTGGAGGGAAATACTGCGGCTCCTGAAGGGTTTCATAGGGTTGTACCAACTGTTTAATGACTGAGGACGCTCTGGTTTTCATTTGTAGGATGTCCCGCAGATGATTATGCGAGCAGGGAGAGCCCGGCAGCTAGCTGCGACACAGAGCGCATGCACCATCGGGTCTGCGCTCACCGTGTGAAATCCATGAACTGTGGTGCTAACTCCTCCAGCCCCCGCGGCTGATCTGCACCTACAAGGAGGAGACTTGGGAGGCAATATTTAATCCCACAGAGAGAAAAGCTAGTCAGAGAGAGAATCACGAGGCGGCAAAGCACTAGGTAGGATCAAACTGAATTTTTGCTTCAAGCATACGCATCCTACATGGAGATCTCTCTTAGGCTTGGTGTACCTCAGTTCCTCGTTATGCAGCTGGAACATCAGTATTTCCTCTATCTTGTCTGCTTAGATGATGCATTCTGGGACACAGGTCCCCTCTTAGCGTGTTTGCACACTCCTAGCACGGCCATCTGGGGCTTGCAGCCGTGGCTCCAGCGGAACAGTAACGTGCAAGGGATGCGACTGCTTTATGGACTTGCGCAAAGAAACCAGCCAAGTGGCTGGGCAGTGTGGAAGAAGCCCCAGAGTTTCATGACTCTCTATCCAGAAGGAAGGGGAAGAAATACTTGTTCCATGAAAATACATGAAAACGGTAGGACATAGTCCACCCCAGTGAGCATGGAGAACCAGGAACTGGCTCTCTATGAGAATGAAATGGCTGAAATACATCGTTCCTATTAAAAGACCTCAATAGGACTGAAAAATAAAAAGAGGAAAGTAGAAGAGAGCTACAGGGCTTACACCGGAGGGCTTGCTCTTCTTCAGTCCCACTAGTCTTCTCTGGTGCTTTGCCTGTGGGATTGTCCTCTCTGGATTTTAAGACGGTGCTGGAGGAAGTGGCTTGCCCACGAGCCTCCCAGCTGGGCCAGCCGGGTGAGGTGGGCTGCTCAGGTGCTGCCAGGGATAAGGCTAAGGAATTACAAGGCTGGCCTCTGGTCCTAAGCTGCTGCTTCTCTTCAGGAGGAGGGAGACTTCCCCAGGCCTGAGGAGCTCCTTGCAGCTGAAAGATTTAGTGGGCTTAGGTATTAGCAGGATCGCAGGTCGGCTGTGGAGTTTTCTCCAGCTTGCGTGTTTGATAGAGCTCAGCAGCTTGCTACAGCTGGCAAGTTTAACTTAATCTCTCGGGTTTGTTCTGCCCTAAGGAGCTTGTTCGTGTTGTCAGAGCTCATTTCAGTTTCCCAAGCTTTAGGCTGGGTTAGGAACTAAGGCACGATTAGAAACTCGAGTAAGAAGAATTCAGCTGATTCTCAGCTAAGCACCTTTTCACCACAGAGATTTACAAAAAGGCATTTATTTCCTAGGAAGTTGTCACTGGATTTCCTTTTAAATTAAATTACTGTCATTCAAAGAAATAGGAAATTCCTCCTCGTGTGTACATTTTTCATTAATTACTGACTCTTTCCAAGCTTTCCCTTTGCCCCATGCCCAGGGCAGTGACCCCTGGCTCAGGCACCGCAACAGCTCTCAGACCAGCCATAGTTTAAGTATTGCAGCAGCCACTGCTCTTCCAGCAGCATTCCAAGTCCTTCGCTTGGTGAACTTGGGAAGTATATGATGGTAATTAGAAGCGCTCGCTCCCCTTACCAAGATCAGGAGTGGTGTGTAGGCATAGATATTGACCCAGGAGGGTAAAGACTGCCCTTCTCCCTGTCAGTACCAGGAGCTGCTGGTGTAGCTCAGGTGTAGCTCAGCAGTAATTTTCATTTCCATTTCCATTTTCATCTCTTTTCCATTGTCATTATTTTCTGATCTGCTTTCCCTTTGGGCCAGGGCAGCATGTGAAGCACGGTGGGGCAAGCGGACATGAGAGGGATGACAGTGGTTTGTGGTCCATGTGAGAGTGTTGCTCTTTGGAGCTGGCATGTTCTTTAGAGGTGATGTACACCAGCCTTTGTTGCAACTCCCCTGTTGTCGCTCATGATTATTGCCATACCCATTTCAAGGGGCTCAGAGTTCTGTGGGAGGATCGAATGCAAAGCACAGAAAGGTTGACAGGAATTGCAGATTGAAGGGAGCCAAGAAAATGTGAAGTTTCAAGGATCCAGAATTGCAAATTTCTAAGATCATCTTTAAAGAACTAAAAAAAAAAACACGAAGTGGGGGGAGGGAAAAAACAGCTTCTCTCTTCCTCTGGCTTGCCAGCATGCTTTGATGGAAAACAGGGAGGTGATCTCAGAACACTCGCTCCAGCCTCCTGTTCATAAGTAGCAGGAAGGCCTGTCAAACCTGTCAAAGTCCTTGAGCTCCTGGGGTTTACAGACTTCTCTCAGCTACCCCAAGCAAAACCACAATCCCATAAAGAAGCCTTTTCAGTAAAACCTTCTGCCATTTGCCTGAAGCCAACAAATCACTTGTTTAAAAAAAAAAAAAAAATATTTCTCATTTGGAAACGTCCCTTCCCCCCACGCTCGCTCTCTCCTGGTGAAGCCCCGAGCGATGGCCTCGCAGCAGCAGCTTTCTGCAGGAACCTGTCACCACAGGCTATGTCAGAACCCCAAATCTGCAGCCCGTACAGAAGCCAAAGTCTCGCTGGTCCAAGGAGGGTCTGGCTTGGGTAAGGACAACAGAAATGACCAGCTGGCTTCAGTCAGAGCTCAAGGTCGGTGTAGGATGGCTTGCATTCATTCCTGCCCCTTGCCTCTTGGTGGACTTTCCTGAGCTACTTGGCTCCGGCTAGCTGCCAACGTGCACATCCCACACTATTTGCCAAGAGGTTTAGAAGAGACATCCAGGCTGTCTAGTCTTTACCCTTCCCTTCATCCCCTTCATTGTCTCATCCTTTCCCTGCAAGTTGCTGTGAAAACAAAAGCTCCCGAGTCATCACCACCGGTCCCAGCCTTTGCCCTTGTGCTGCACCTACTGTCGCCAGTCTCCAGACTCACCTCCATCCCTGCCCCACCAGCATACGGCTGATGGAAAGCTGCAGTGCAGCTGAACCAAGACTCCAGTTGGCCATGGCGCGAACCAATGTGGTTCTTGGGTTCAGCGCTAGGTTATGGCGTCTAATACAGTGAAAGAAAAAGACATGGCCCCCAAAGAAGAGAGCAGATGTGAAACAGCAGCCACTTTCAGAAGCATTATTGGATTTATTTGAATAGAGTTGCAGGGGCACATTCTGCCCTGAAGTATATGCCTCACCATGGGTTTGTCAGCTATTTTTCAGCGTCGTTCTGGGCTTGTCCCAACTGGCATATGTCTTTGGTAATTATCTCACTAGCTATATGTCATAGAATCACAGAATCATTTAG
>NW_010224854.1:0-34583 GCF_000690775.1 Eurypyga helias
TTGGTTACTAACTGGGGTTAAATCATGACACACATGCAAGTCGTAGGTTGACAAAATGCCTTACAGAAGTCTGGTGGCCCCTTGTCCCATCCTGTGGCAGAACACAGTATATGTACATTGTCTTAGTCAGGTGTCTGTCTCATCTATGTTTATCTTAATTATGAGAATTTTACAGCCTCCATCAGGTAGTGCTTAACTGTACTCTTACACTGGAAGTCCCTCCAAAAAATGATCTCTTCTGTTAAAAATTTAGATGATTATTTCTCATTCTGTCTTCAAAACAAGAAGAACAAAAAACCTTCATCTGTCCATAAATGGAAAATTTAAGTCCACAAATGGTTAATTCTCAGCATGTTCATAAATGGTAAATTCTCAGTATGTCCTTCCTCAGCTGAACAAATCTTGCCTGTCAATGACACCAGATCTTCTCTATTTTTTTTTTCCCCCCCTAAAAATCATAGTTTTAGGCTGATCTCTCTTGGTCTTTAACCTTCTGTTTTGTTACATGTTGTGCTTAAAACTTGACACTCTGCTTCCTGAAGTCTGCTGCAAGATGAAACAGAACTAAGAAACTGTCTCTGATGTGTCTCAGTGCTGCTTATTGATCCCTTCCAAGATGAGCAACCAGCACTGCCTCTCCCATTCCCACATTCATTGATTTATTCCAAGATTCCACTTACAATGAAAATTAATTATTAATAAAATATTGAATGGTATAGGAGTTAGGACACTTGATTCCTCCTTCAAAATTTGTAAAGAAGTTCTAAAGATTTTTAGTATATTTTTCCAGTTGGTCTATGACCCCCCTGTTGTAATATGGTCATATCTACTACAATTTCTTATTAAGTCATATAAATCAATGTAAAAATTCTTATCAGAAGTTTTCATAAAGATTCTAAATTCCCGATTTTCTATACCAGTTACCACCAACTCATAAACTGTGATTAGGCCTGACAATATGCTTTGATAAAAATGTCTGGCAATATGCTTATTCTATTATAAACTTGTAATATGTTAAGTGCTTACAGATTATTCAGTACTTTCCCTGGTGTACTTATGGGCTTCAGAATTAATATGTGGATTGTCCTGTTCACAAAGGTTTCCTCTGCAAGGAACTATACACTCATCCATCTTCTCTGGTCCCCTGGACGTTCTTAAAGATAATTGTTAATGGGTTAGAAATTGATTGACACATTTCTGAAGTACTTTACTGCAGTGTCTTGCAACTTGTGACCTGTAGACTATTGGAGGTCTAAGACAACAGGTAATAGTGACTGCTGTATTTATTTGTTAGACAGAATCATCTGCAAAACAGAAAAGTGTGGGAAAGGAGACAAACAATTCATCCAGAAACATTTCTATTAATGGCTTCAAAAAAGATTACATAAAGGAAATGTGGGAGAAGTAAGAGAAAAACAACCAAAGTTTATGACTGTTATTAGTCATCATTTGACTGCACATGCAAACCATATAGGCGGTAATATGGAACATGTGCTATGAAGGTTTTTTCAGAAATATTGGGAGGGGTGGGGGGGAAGGAAATGTCTTCTAACTATGCTTTGTAGTATTTTTAACAATGACCTAGTGGAGAAAAAACAAGGTTGAGAAAGTTTACTAACATGAAAAAGGTAAAGGAAATAGCCATAAAAAAGAACACTGATCTGAAGCAGTATGGATTGCTCAGAAAAATCCAGCCAGTAGTGTGTTTCAGTATGGATGGTTATAAAGCTGTGCATCAGGACTTTCTATTTTTCTTAAAGCCTTTTATCCTTAGTCTTTTTCCATGAACAAGAACCAAGAGTTTACAAGGTAGTTCTCAATAGGTTTTCACCACCGATTAGAGATTTCAAACAGGTTACACCAGTATATTTTTTTACTATGAAGTCATTCAATTATTTAACTGTGAAAAGGCACTCTTCTATGCATAACTGCATGAAATTCTGTGAACTATGGTATCAAATCACGTGTTAAAAATGGACTGTTCTGATTTAAAAGTCTAAATCTAGAAAGATTAGTAGCCAATAAGAACCAGGTGTTGTTTTTTAACTTAGAGTATCTCACTGGACAATAAAAAAAATACATTTTGGGGAAAAAAGACTATACTTTTTGAGTTTTTCTGCGCCTATAAATTATTTCAAACACAGTGCATGAAATATGTAAAAGAAACATAAAGTTATCCTCCCAAAACCCCAATTAATGATAGAGAAGAATACCTCTGTGTTGGAATTCTTCTGACCAAAACCATATATCTTTTTCTTTCTTATTTCAGCTGTGTTGATTCAAAACCAGGGAACTCCATGAACACAATACTGTAGGAGAGATTTTTAAACACCCCTCTGTTACAGAAAACAGATTACTAGTGGATAACTCATCAATGTTTGCTCAGCACAGCATATCACTTCATCTGATTAAACATAAAAAATTTAAACAAAAGAGTTCTGAAATGAAGCAGTAGTAGACAACATCCATTTCCAGAGCTTTAAGATTGCAGGGCAAAGAATCTACCACATAAAAGAACATCAGAAATCTGTCAGTCATTTATTTGCCTGCCAGCTCTCTTCATGGTGCACTGTGCGATCAGATCATTTTCCTTTTAGAGATGCATATATATCTTCAGGTATTTAGGCTGACAGAGGAAAAGGTGCTGGAGGGTAGGATACTGAGAAAAGTGCCACCACTCTACTCTCTGTCTCCTTGGCCAGAATTCAAATTTAAGCAGACAAATAAATAAGAAATGCACACTACCACTCAGCTGAGAGAGGACAGAGACAAACCAGCTCTCCTTGGCAGAAATTGCAAAGGAAATAAGAACCCTCCTTCATCCCACATTGCTGGGAAATGTGGAAACATCAGAGCTATAAAGCTGGTATCATGTGGTCAACCTAGAAAAGCAATTTCAATTTCCTTTCCCTTGTTCTCATTATTAATATATTTGCATTTAAGGAGATTCAATGTCTCTTAGGAGTTTATGCTTAATCCCTCTATGCTCTTTCTTCAAAAATATCTTTAAGATTTCAGTTCATCTCTCATATTTCTACTAATATAAAATACATTAATAGCTAATTTAGCTGTCATTTATAGCTTCATTATTTTTACACTTCTGCCCATTTTCTCAGATACTTAAATCTCAAAAAACCCCAAACCAAACTTTTCTAAATAAATGATACATTCTGTTGTATTTCCGAAGGACAATGAAATAAATAACACCTAAAAAAACTTAGCTGTAGAGCATATTGACCATCCCAAAGTGAGAAGTGATGCTGTGCGAAAGACTGGAGGACTTGAACCCTGACTTCATATTGTAGATTTTGCTCTGAATAATGCCATAAAAATCACTTCCAGTTCATTTTTCTGGCACACTAACCACTGTAAAAAGGACCTGGAGGCCAGCTGGGCTTGTTCTGGCGGGTGTTTGGTGATGAGAGGGAGAGAGTTGGAGAGAGTCATTATAGAAGGTCAGTGAGACATACCTGGCCAAATGTTTATACTGTAGTTTACCTGATCTTACTGCTAAACTTTGGAAGTCCTTACTCTTCTCATTCTTGCATCACCCCATAACGTTTGGCCTCATCTTACCCAAAAGCACCAGTAAGCACCTGGGAACAGAGTGAAGTAGGCACCAGAACCAGCTGGAAACCCTGTGGCTTTGGGGCACCTGACCACAATTTTCCTCTCAGGCCCTAAAAGCAGAATACTCCTGACCTATAGTGAATTTATGACAAAAAAAAAAAAGCATTAAAGAAGTGTAACTGAGCATCATGTACAGCTATATGGCAGCCTTTCTCTCTCCAGCTGGGTTGCTCCTTGTTGCAGTGCTGTTTTTGTTACTGTCAGATGCAGCTTCCACATCCCTGATCCTCAGGCTAGCTGCTCCACTTCGGATGCAAAATTCATTTTTGCTTGTTCTTGTATGATAGTTTGAGCCATTTCTGGCCTCATGCTACTCTGTACAAATAAGACAGGCTGTTTAGCAGGAATTAGGCTGCTCTGTTAAGAAGATATGACCGTACCCAGAACCCTACTATTCATTTACGTGTGTCAGTAAGGGGATGGACACACCTATGTCGAAGACAAAATCAGGCACAGCACGAAAGCGTGTGTGGTATGACAGAAAGAGGTTGAAATGAAAAAAAAAAAAAAAAGGGTTTTGTTCAGTTGTGAAGAGTTATTGAAAATCAGTGCTGGCACTCATGAGAAAAGCAAAAACTTTTGCCAAAAAACATCAGACTTGGGTGTGGAGTTTTTTTCTTGCTTTTAGCTAGATAATTCTGGAAACTGATTTTACAAAGAGGTAGATAGATATGAGGTGATAGTCAGCTCTACTTTTCCCCTTGTTTGGTGAAATTCTGACATGCTTACTAAGAGATAAATAGATTACCATACACAAAGATGTACAGAGACGTTTGACTTTTATAGAGAGGATTTGGCAAAACTGCACCTGTGTGGAGAACTTCTACAGAACATTGTGGAGAATATTTTTCTTCCATCTGAGAGTCAGAAATGATCTCGTTCCTGGTCTCAGCAGAAAATTTCTAAAGCTGGGAGTAAATGCATTTGTGTGCATCTGACATTTGAGCTGACTACAAGTATCCACTATTGAATAGGCCTATTGGATGGGCCTATTGTATGGGTAGATACTAAAGCAGAAATATTTATTTGGGGAGAAGAGTGAAATACATTCAAATTCACACAGTGGTCTAAAATCATGAGATGGATTTAATTTTCCTTACACTCTATGACAAGTACTTCAAACCATCTGTCTTCTTGCTTCTTGCATGGATGTCATCCTGCAACCATCAATATTTATGTAAAGATAAAAATACATTCTTTAAAATACTAAACATATCACTGCATTTTTGCATTAAAATTTACCTTTTTAAACTTGAATAAAAGGCAGAATAATTTCAAAAGCAGAATATTTTTTCCATAAAAATGAGTGCCTTTCAACTTTATACAAACAGATCCTATTTTGTCATCCCTTTTTAAGACTACTATTATATAAAAAAAAATTCCCCTGATCTGACCATTGTCTTAGATTGTTCCTCAGGTTCACAAAAGTCACATCTCATTCAGCAGTAATTTTTCTATCAATCAGCCACATGGATGGTGTTCTACATAGAAAAGAGGATCATACAAACTCTTTCTGAAAATGAGCTATGGAAAGATGAAGCCTTTATGAAAGTTAACTGATAATGGCTTCTCCTAACCAGTCACTGGCTTTGGGAGAATTAAAGTAAATACACAAGTATTTTACTGCCAGTTATTCTGATTGCAGATAACAGTTAAGGAGGACAGATGCAACAACAACTCTAAATAAATGCAGTGTGGGATTACAATGGTAGCTGGGACATATGAAATTTATCTCTCTCCAGCTTCTCCAGTCTGTTACCAGAGCTGTTAGGATTGCTGATAGGACCTCATCGCGAAATCTGAACCAGACCTAACTCCCTCAAAATGACATTGCATGGATTGAAGAGACGTCTCTTGACTATGTCAACCAGAATAAATGACTGGCATAATAGAGATTTTCCTCGAAATTCATGAGGTGCACAAAGTCCACATTTTGTTACTTCATAACTTCATCTATTTGATACAGTTAAAGGAAAGGTTCTTCTACTCCTATATTAGCAGCTACTTTTTACTATATATAGTCCCAATGGAGTCCTTCTACAGTGAGATATCATTCATCAAAGATGAAAGTGTCTAGCCAAAAGTGAATATCTGACTATCTCCCTCCCCTTGAGAAAGCTTTTGCAGGTCAGTGTTGAATCATATATGACAATGAATAAAGTAATTTCATCTTCAGTATCATCAGTCTAGTATCTTTCATGGATAATAAATCCACTCAGAGTAAAAAAGTGATATTCATGGTGACATCATAAGGATCTTGTCTATTTCTTGAAACTGTCATGCTTCAGCAAAACGTTTATAATATTTTTATTGTTGAGGAATATATTCTTTCCTTTCCTTCTCTGAGCTTGTCTGGAAGGCAAGAATTTGAACACACTTACTGTACAGAAAACAGAAGTAACATTACAAAATGAGTAAGAAATAATGTACAATTACTGGTTTTTTTCTTACTAGTTGTAAGTGCAGAGATAAAACAGGGATATAGACACACACAAGATTTTACTGTTTCTTATTCTTCAATTAAAAATTATACTTTATTTGTATTTCCATATTTATTAATTAAATTATTCAGAATATGAAAGAATAATTACTTCTGACTTACAAAATTCTGTAACAAAAGCTCAGTCACACTAGGACTTACATATACACACAAGGACAGTCTTTTAAAGTAATTTTTTTACTTAATTCTCAGTAATTTATGCCTGAATACTATCCATCTTCTCATGATATCCAAAACCGAAATATGAAATTACCTGATTCAATTAAAACTGTAGGCCCTAAGATAAAAAATAAGTATTAAAAAGCAACTAAAAGTACAGTTCATGGAAGCTTAGAATGCATTTTAAGCTTTGAGGATTAATCAGCTCTAGTTCTTTAAGACTTCAGCTGTAGATCACTGATTTTTAACCTAGTTTAACAGTGCCTCAAACTTTTTACCCTTTGAAGGCTCTGTGGTGGTTCAATTGAAGCAATCTATTCGATATAGCTTTCTACAGAAAAACGTCCATAAAAAGAAAATCAGTCAAATGAAAACAAACCTTGTTATCAGCCTCAGCTGAGGCCATGGAATAAAAGAGCATGTGAAGATCATTAAGGGATTATTTACTTTGCTGAGACTAAATCCCCCAAAGAGTTCATAGCCAGAGGGAAGCCAAGAGGTAAGATGTCAGAGAAAAGAAAAGGAAGATAAGAGGAGGGAATTTCCCCCAAAATACACCATCGGAAAGACACACACACACACCCCTGAATATCTTTAGAAACATAAGTAAATATTCGTAAACAAAACAGAGGAAATACTACCTATGAAGCCACAATGAGGTATTATGAGATACTCTGCTTTACTTAGCCCAGACAGATGGTTTCCAGAATATCTCCACCAGCACACTGTAAGTAAATTGCAGAGTTATTCTTCTTTTTGTTACTCATATTGCCGTGACAAAAAAAGCTTATTCTCTTCTGGGAGCTGGAAGAATTTATGCCTGGACTTGCTTGGAAAGGAATACAGCAGTGTCTTTTAAGTAATATCTGTGACAAACCTTCCATCCCTAAAACTTCAAATTATAACACAGTGGAAAGAGCAATGCTTTGCTACCTCCTATACTATGAAGTGTTAATGAAAAGCCTGCAGAGCTCCTATGTTTAAGGTCACTTCCAAATTACTCAGTGATTTCAAACCATCCTCCTTGCTTTACCAGTGACTAGATATAGGAGTGCTGAACACATGTGGGTAGGAAAAACATTTCCCCCTATTGTTGTGTGCTTTCTGTAGAACAGAGAGTTCCTAGAGGCTAGTAGCTTCACCAAAATAAATAAAAATCTAACAAACACCTACAAATAGAGAGAAAGAGCAAACCTTTTAAAAACAGGTTTTCTCAGTGGAATAGAAGTGAGAGGGTTCTTTATGCTAGTCTTTCTTTCAGTTTGTGCTAATGCACTGAAGATTATTCAGAACATTTTATTGGTCGTCTTCTAACTGCTGTAGAGAAGAAATGTTGGAGGAACTTGCTGGTTTTAAACAGTGGATGGAGAAAGAAATCATGATTGGCAAATTCAATAGGATATCAGTGTATGCTGACATCTAAACAATCTATTCTTGAAAGATTAAAATGTTTTTCACAGGCTCTTCCAAGGTTATCTCTTTTCCTTCTTCCTCATCAAGTCCTGCATAAATTCTTAACAGCATTTGCAGTTATTCAGAGCTCTTCAGCAACATCACCTCCATTCTTCTCAATTCCTTCCTGTGCGTCCTCTTCCTTCACAAAATTCTTTCCTCAGCATGTAGCTTGGACTTACCCCTCCTTTCTGTCCATTCCTGATTTCTGGAAGAAGTGATTCTGTATTTAATTATCCTACTCTTTCAAGCTTACTTTTCTTCAGGTTGATGCCATACAGTCTTTGAATCAGAAACCCTTGGTGTACCTTACTCTGAAAAGAACAGTCTTTCCTTTACGGACTATCTGCAAGTTTTTGCTTCATCTTTTAAAACCTCTTCATAGAGCTGACAAAAGGCTGAAATCTGAGAAACGGTGCTGGAACATTCATACATTGCAATAAGCTATTGGATACAGCAGAAGAAAAAGAGGACTTCTGAGTCAGAAATGAAAAATATTGACCAGCTCTTTTCTTCCAGATCCTTTGAAATAAGAGGATAAAATAGTTAATGAATAAGACTTTATAGCTTTACTCACTTTCTGTGATACTTAGGTTGTATTTGTGGTATCAATACCATATTTCTAAGTTGTTGGTATTGCAGGCTATATAACAGAAAACAAATTAACAAATTTCTGTGGAACTAACTAGTTTCTAAAATTCATAAAATATTTTTCTTCTGCAGTACTCTTTTTTGTTTAATATATTGGATCTATATGCTTTCTGAGTTACAGAGAAGGCTCCAGGGGAGACCTTATAGCACCTTCCAGTACCTGAAGGGGCCTACAAGGAAGCTGGGTGGGACTTTTTACAAGGGCCTGTAGTGATAGGACAAGGGGTAATGAGTTTAAATTGAAAGAGGGTGGATTTAGATTAGATATAAGGAAAAGATTCTTCATAGAGAAGGTGGTGAGGCACTGGAACAGATTGCCCAGAGAAGTCGTGGATGCCCCATCCCTGGAAGTGTTCAAGGCCAGGCTGGATGAGGCTTTGAGCAACCTGGTCTAGTGGAAGGTGTCCCTGCCCATGGCAGGGGGCTTGGAACTAGATAATCTTTAAGGTCCCTTCCAACCCAAACCATTCTATGGTTCTATGATTCTAGGAAAAGCCACAAGATGCTGCTTCTCTCTTGATATAACATAACAATCTCACTAGATTTTGATGATGTCATGTCATACATATGTCAGTTCTGCTGACTATCTAAGAGACTGAACTTTGCACAACTTGTTACTGACATGTTATAGACAGATGACCAGTTAATTACATGGTGTTTTATTAAATCAATCCATCCAGTAACACTGTCTTAGTAGTTCTTTTGAAAAAGAGCATACTGTATGAAAGAGGACTAAGAAGTTCATTTCAGATTGGAGCTTTTACAGCAATTAAACCTAAATCAATAAAACTAAAGTCTGGGGTTATTCAGATTCACTAAAGAGCAGAACACATGCTTGTTCTTGTGATGCAATCTAATGATGGCCTTAGTGCATATTGCAGGTTTGAAGTCCAGGGCACCACTTCTTGGATCTGGGCTCAGAAAATAGTGTAAACATAAACTGTCTTAGGAATGGAATCTTAATCATAGTCTAAATTTATTTTAAAAGTCAGTATGATGGAAAATAAGGAAAATACTGTTCTCCTCTTTCTTAAATTTCTGAGTTTTCATTTTCTGGACACCTGACAGATTCTGAAAGGAAACTTTTCTCAAGGAAGACCAGATTCCAAACCAGTTTGGTAACAAGGTATCATTTCTAGAAGAATCATGTTTAAGTAATACGAGTCCAACAGAACAGAAAATTGAGCTGCATTCTCCTGCAAAGCCAGCAAATATACTTAGTGCTGTGCTGTTACCCACTGTGAGCTTAATAGAAAATAGTGCACCTAAAGTGTTCCACAGACAGCTGTGTGAGCAAAAATCTACCATTAAACTATGACACCTTCCCCAGCAATTCAGAAATTCATTAAAATATTTCTAATAAGCATTAGGCATCCCTCTCAAAGGGATGCTAGCTCTCTTGTAATGAAGAGGTATTAAAGATCAGACTTCAGACACCAGACAAGCAATTGGCTGTGCAGACAGATTGACTAATTACTCATTTATTTCTTAATAGGGAAAAGTTAAATAAGTATTTTTGAAAAGGACCCAGTAACTAAGAAAAGTATTCTGAGCCTAGCCAAGGACACGCAGTTGTATTTATTTTTGTGTAGTCACATGCCAGATAAGTAGGAACAGCACATCTTTAACTTGTGCTTTAAATCCTTGCAGTCTTGTAGTTTTTATTGTAGAGAAGCAAAATACATCTATACATAATAATTTGGGAAACCACATGTTAAAGCTTGACTATAGGGAATAAAGCAAGAGTGTCTGAGGTTGTCTACTTATCTAGCACCTCTGGGGAAAAAAAATACTAAGACAAGTTGAAGAACACATTCTAATAAGGAATGAGTTTGAACTCATGGTGATACAAAAGGGTAGCATTAGCTATTCTGAATTGATGCTGCTTAGTTTTTTGAATTTACATTTTCATAAGTGCATTTTTTTTTTTTTATATGCCTAAGACCTTTTTTTTTTCGAAATCCTGAATGTGTCCTGTCAAAGTAAAGACAATGCCACAGAATGATACTCTAATAAAACAGACTGCAGGCTTCTAATATAGGTTTTAAAAAATGTTTAACAACAGCAACCTCTGACAATTTTGTTTGCTAAGGATTTTCCTTTCGTATGCAGACAGCCAGCTAACTGTGCCACCAAAAATTTATCCACAGCTAGATTTATGGAATTTTTAACCTTGATAAAAACTCCCCGAGTTTCACTGTAATGTGAATTAAGATGGAATACATCCTGTAACTAAAAAGTGCAATTAATCCAGAATTCATTTGCTATATTTTGCAAAGAGTCACGTGGAAAAGGCAAGGCAAGGCATAATGGATACAGTTACTCCTGAGGTGATTCCAATCAGATATAAGAAAAACGTTTTTCACAATAGGAACAATCAGACATTGGAATTATCTCCCCAGGGAAGTGGTGGATTCCCCAGTATTTGACATCTTAAGATTCAGCTGCACAGGGTGCTGGGCTATCTTGTCTAGATAGTGCTTTTCCTAAGAAAGGTTGGACCAGATAATACTTGAGGTTCCTTGCAACCTGGTATTCTATGAGTCTATGATATAAAATATGTACTGTCAAACCCTCAGTTCAGAAAAAAATTGTGGTGGTGTTGGTGTTTTGTCTAATGTCATCAACTCTAATAATAAAAAAATAAGACCTTCCTTAGAATTTCTGTTGAAATTCCAATGAACTGCATGTTGGATATCCAAGAACTTGTGAGTACTCACCACCAAGCTATCATAGAATGGTTAAGGTTGGAAGTGGCCTTATTAATCATCTAGTTCCAAGCCAATTGCCATGGGCAGGGACACCTTCCACTAGACCAGGTTGCCCAAAGCCTCCTCCAGCCTGGCCTTGAACACTTCCAGGGATGGGGCATCCACAGCCTCTCTGGGAAACATGTTCCAGGGCCTCACCACCCTCTCCGGGAAGAATTTCTTCCTGATGTCCAATCTAAATCTCCCCACTTTCTATTTAAACCCATTACCTTTTATCCTATCAGTACAGACCCTGGAAAAAGTCCCCCTCCAGCTTTTCTGTATGCCTCCTTAAGGTACTGGAAGGGTATGAACACTGTGACCAAAGTATCAAATACCAAACCAATTTAATTTTTTTTTTTTTTTTTTTTTTTCCCCAGCAGATTAATATGTCTCTCATGAAAGCAGTGCTGAAACACCCTACATTGGAACACCCTAAATTCCTATAGGAATTTAAAGCTACATATTTAGGTTCATTAAAAGTTTCCCAAATTATTACATGGATGTTTTTTCATACAGTAAAAAATGGCAGAGAAAGTGTTTGAATGGTAAAATTACTAATACAAATTCCATACAGCAGAAATAATTTAGGTTTTGCAAAGTAAACTGAATATTTACTCAGCCATATTCAGACATACTGAATTCAGTCATATCAAATATGATAAGAAATCTAAATTTCTGCCATTGGATCAACAGATGTCATCATTATGTGTTTTTCTGATGTTTTCATTTAAGAAAATGTTTATGACTGGTTTTTCTTATGCCTATGTTTTCTTTGTGGTCAGTCTGTACAATAATTGCTTCTTAGAATCAAAACTAATTCTGTTATCCTTCTTGCAGGCTGCTCCCCACTCACTCAGTCACCCCCTCTTCTTTTGCATGTTCCCCTCTCCTCCAAATCTCCCTTCCTATTTTCACACTCCAGTACTATTGGCAGTCTCCATCTGCTCTGTGCTTAGTTTAATCTTCCTCCTCATGTCCTCCCTCATTCCAGAAAACTACACAATCTCTTTTACAATCTTCAATATAGTCTGAGGATGGAAATCTGACTAAGAGGAAGTTAATGAAATCTGACATTATTTGCCCTCTAGTAGTCCAAATTAAGTACTGTGGGTCTGCTACTGTTCACGAGACTGGAATGCCACAAGTGAGGTAGGCCATACCTATATATGTGTCGTTTTCCATCCATAGTTTAACAAAACTTATAAAATAGAAGTAATTAGTGTTATTATAAGGAATCATGTATGCTATTCATATTTTTACATACATACATATGCAAGCACACAAACACATACTCTAATTTTTAGCCTTCTCCAAAGTAAATAAACTAAGCTAGCTGAAGACCTAGACCAGTGCACTGGTTTTCTCATTGTAGGACTTCTGCTTCAAATTTGTTCACTTGTTAAACCAGTATCATTTATGCTGATGTTCTCTCACATGTTAAAAATGCAGCAGCACACATTTTGCTTTCCTTAATGCTGTACTTGATTATGTCCACATTTGACTTTGCTGCCTAGCTTTTTCTGTGTTTTCAGTTTCACTGAGGAAAGACAATAATTTTAAACCTCACTGACAGCTATTTGTAACCTTGTAGTCACTGTTCTGAGCAACTCCTGACATATTCTATTGTCAGAGAAGAGTATTGCAAAGAGGATAATGTTTAAATGTAATACCCAGGGGGCACTTTTGGAATTTGGACACAATCAGTGGAATTAACAGCATATGTAAATTTTCAGTACTTTTTTATATTTTATTACTCCATGGACTTCTGCTCACTTAGAACATTTAGAGAAAGTTTTCACCTCAGAAACCCTAATGTCAGGTTTCCAGTTTAAGATAGTATAATATGGGAAAGAAATCAACAGCTGGAAAATATTATGTCTAAGATCTATGTCAATACTAAAACAACCATTATCTGTAGGAGAATATGAAGGGAAAATACAATGCTAGATTTCCAGTTCTTTAAAAAATATACTTCTGATGGGAAATTGGATTGTTTGAACTCCCTGTGTTTACAACATCACAGTTTGTTGTGACATGCATCAATCCACCAACATTTCTATCCAGTCTACTTATATGGTTCCTATTTACTTATTATCTGAAAAATGCACAGTTCATGTAGTCTCACAGTACACTTCTGAATCACAAAATGCTATTATTCCTGTTCAAAAGTGGGGTTGTGGTAGTGGTGGTGGGAACAAACCAATGAGATAATAAATCTGTAAATAGATTAATATATAAACTCACAAGTCCTAGCTCAATTGCCTGATAACCAAATGTCTGTCTTTTACTATTTACCAACTAAATCAATGTTTTATAAAAACATTGGAATAGACATAGACGATCGTTTTAGGAGGAATATAGATCTGCACATTGCCACAGCTGCTCTCCTACTCCAGGATGACACTACCAGCTGTTCCTGGCTGTGGAGCACTAGGTCAGTGAAATGCACTGCATATACAATGGAGGACAGCACATTGACCTTTAGTGGAAGGTCATGAAGACAAGAAAGGTGCAACTGAGATGAAGGAGTAAAATCTCAGTGTAGGAGACAGCTTCATCTCAATGCTCAGCTAGGAGAGCAAGTTCACCTACACAGTCCCATCTGTCATTAAACTTTGTCAGTTTGCTACTCTAAGGCAATAATTTCCCTTTCAACACTTTCTAAGGCAATGTAGCTGTTATTAGCTCCCAATGTATCAAGACTAAATTTGAATTTTAACTGTGAAACAAAAGTGTATCTGTGAATTTTTATAGAGCGGTCTGAGAAAAGAACATAGATGAATCACGAAATACAGGAGACTACTCAGTTTATACTGGAAGTAGTGCAATTTCCTGCTAGCATCCAAAATATTCCACATTACAGTACAAGATCATGAAGATCTAGGGATGTGCCTGACGGCTGGAGGAACACAGATGCTGTTCCCATTTTCAAAACAAGCCAAAAGTATAATCTATGGAACTACAGGCTGCTCCACCTCTCTTTGTTGCTGGAAAGATCAGGAAGCACACTACTGGGCAAATGAAGGAGAAAAAGGTAATGATGATTATTAGTAGTTTTATTTATCTTCGTTTTAAGAAGACTAGGGGGAACATTTCAAGGACATCCTAGACAGGCTGTCAGGGTGGGCAAACAGGAACTGAGGGTCCTGCTGGGAGGTAAAGCTGAGCACATGCCCACAGGGACACTAGCAGCAGAAAGGCCAACAGCACCCTGAACTACAGGAACAGGGACAGAGGCAGGAGATGCAGGGAAAATATTATACCCCTCTAGTCAGCTCTCATTAGAACATGCCTAGATACTGTGCCCAGTTTTGTGACTTCAGCACCAGAAAGACATTGATAAAGTGGGATGGAGTTCAGGAGAGACCACTGAGATGGTGGGGGCTGAAGTTCTCATGCGGTAAGAAGAGGCTGGGGGAGTTGGGCTTGTTCAGCCTGAAGCAGAGATGGCTTCAGGGGGACATAACAGCAGCTCCCAGTGACTGTGGGGAGGTTGAAGGTATTCAAGTACCTTGGAGTTGTTCAAGACTCAGTTCAAGAAAACCCTGAGTAGTCTGGTCTGACCTTATAGCTGACTGTGCTGTGAGCAGGAGGTTGGACCAGAGACATCCTGGTGTCCATTTCAGCCTGACTTACTGTGATGGATTGACTTTGCCTAGATGAAAAGTGTCCACCAAAGCTGCTCCATCACATCCCTACTTCATCTGGACAGGGGAGAGAAAATATGATGAAAGGCATGTTGGTCGAAGTAAGGACGGGGAGAGATTATTTAGCAATTACTCATGGTCAAAACAGATTCAACTTGGGGAAAAGATTAATTAATTGCCAATCAATTCAGAGTAGGGTAATGAAAAATAAAACCAAATCTTAAAACACCTTCCCCCCACCCCATCTTTCTTTCTGGGCCCAACTTTATTTCTGATACCTCTAACTTCTCCCACTGAGAGGCATTAGATGATGGGGAATGGGGGTTGTGGTCAGTTCATTGCATGTTGATTCTGTCACACCTTCCTCCTCACACTCCACCCCTGCTGCAGTGTGGTGTCCCTCACACACATCTTTTCCAAAGGGTGCAGTCATTCAGGAGCAGCCTGCTCCAGCCTGGGTCCTCCCAGGGTCACAAGTCCTTCCAGGAGCCTCCTTTGGGCCTCCCTCTGCTCCAGCGTGGGGTCCTTCCTGGGCTGCAGTGGGTCTCTGCTCCCCGTGACCCTCCATGGCTGCAGGGCACAGCCGGCCTCACCATGGGCTTCACCACAGGCTGACGGGAAATCTCTGCTCTGGCACCTGGAGGACCTCCTCCCCCTCCTTCTCCGCTGACCTTGGGGTCTGCAGGGCTGTTTCTGTCATATACTCCTATGCCTCTGTCCTGGCTGTCGTTGTGCAGCAGTCTTTTTCCCTTCTTAGATGTGCTACCACTGCTGCTGATGGGATCAGCCTTGTCCAGTGGCAGGTCCGTTTTGGAGCCGGCTGGCATTGGATGTATCAGACATGGGGGAGGAGGCTTCCAGTAGGTTTTCACAAAAGCCACTTCTGTACACCCCCACTACCAAAACATTGCCACACGAACCAAAAACTGTTGCTCGTTCCAATATTGCTGTTCCATTTTTTTGAAATACTTAAATGTACTAGAAGTTTGATTGATCAGCATGTGGTGAATGAAAAATTAATTGATTTTTTCAGCTAAGGGTGAAGATTTTGGCATCACAATGTGCTGTATATCACACAACTGTATTTTTATTTATTCAGCCTTCAAATGCTTTCAGTAAGTATAACAAAACCAAACAACAGTCAGTCACAGATCTTATAAAATGAATCATTAATAAGTGAGGCAAATAGATCATAGTAATTCACATTAATAAACTTTCATGAATGTTCTGGAAACTATTTAATAACAACTACATTTACAAACATTGGGATCAATTTGAAAATAATTTCCTACAAGCCTGAAGTCTAGATTAATTAGATTTTTTATATAATGAGAATATTTGATCAGTCCTACTATATGCAACCTGTATATGGTAAACAGTGCAAGATCACACGTGTAAGTGAAATGTCATATTTTTGCTGTGGATGATTTGTATTACTCTGAAACTGCTTTAGAAGAGGAGTTACTATGAAAACAGATTACTATGCCTTGTCAGAGACCCTTATTCCATTTTAATTACTACCTCAAATTACAGAGTAACACTTGTCTTTATTTTTCTACGAAATCTACATCATCAGGCATGACTATCTTCTTTATTTTTATTATAAGGCAGAACTATGTCAGATGCTCAGTCATTTCACTATTTCAGGTTTTCTCACAGGAAATTAAGTGCATCAATACTTTTAACTGTTCCACCTCCAGGAAAGTAACAATCAGAATGTAATTCTTGGAAAAGTAGTAACTAAAATAATTATCCTTTTAAACCGCAAAAACATTGAGCCCAAAACATAAATACTGATACACAACCTGCAAGTTCTTAATTCCCTAGTTATTTCTAATTGGACAATTGTTTTGTCTATTTGACATTAATTTTAAAAGTTTATATTGCCCTCTGCTTTTCCTTATGATATGCAAAATAAATACAGGCATGGCCTGAGCCTGGGAGTCTCTAAACAAACTTCTAAATAGGAATACCTTTTAGCCGTTCCCAGTCTCTTAAGTTTATGTATTTATTTATTTAAATAGATCTTCTGCACTAAAAATAATCAGGTAATGACTCACAAATCAGCACAGCATTACAGGGACTATTAATGAAACCTTCTCCCTCATTCATGTGATCTGTAGCTTAGGTAAGAGACAAATCAAATATTAAGTAAACACAGGCTGTTTGAATCTGACTGAAAGAGTCAAAACTGCCTTGAAAATGAAATGCTACTCACTATGGAAAAGTAAACCTGAAAACTAAACATGACTACTACAGCAGTTCTGATATTTTTTTTTTTTTCCCGTTGGTTAGGTTTTCATTTTAAGAGGACTTGGAGGTGTTAAGGGAGTCTTTGGAGATTTTAGGGGATTTGGGGGTTCTGGAGTTTTGTTTTGGAGAGTCTTGTTTAGGTTTTTTATCATTCAGGATGATAAATGGTAATTCATGTCAGACTTGTTAGAAACTTGAGGAGTCCCTGTATGAGATAACAGAGTCCCAAAAACACATACCAAATCTGGTCCTACAAAAACTGGTACTACAATCCATACTGCTACTTCACAGTGGCCTGCTATCCAAGGAGATACAGAACAACTAGGTGATCAGGCCATGTCAACCTGAGTTTATGAAAGGCAAATCCTGTTTGACTAACCTGATCTCCTTTTATGAAAAGGTACCTGTTTAGTGGATGAGGGAAACACTGTGGATATTGACTACCTGGACTTTCATAAAGCATTTATCACCATTTTCTACAGCGTTCTCCTGAAGAAACTGGCCACTTATAACTTGGATGTGTATACCCCTGTCTGGGTAAAAAACTGTCTGGATGACCAGGTCCAAAGAGTTGTGGTGAATGGAATTAAATCCAGCTGATGGCTGGTCACAAGTGGTGTTCCCCAGGGCTCAGTATTGGGAACAGTTCTGTTTAGTATTTATCAATCACCTGGACGAGGTGATGGAGTGCACCCTCAGTAAGTTTCCAGACAACACCAAATTGGGTGGATCTGACTGAGAGTAGGAAGACTCTATAGAGGGATCTGGACAAGGTGGATTGATGAGCTGAGGACAACTGTGTGAGGTTCAACAAGGCCAAGTGTTAGGTGCTGCACTTAGGCCACAGCAAACTCCTACAACCCTAGAGTCTTGGGGTTGAGGGGCTGGAAAGCTGTCTGGCAGAAAAGGAACTGGTGGTATTGGTCAACAGTCAGCTGAATATGAGCCACCAGTGTGTCCAGGTGGCCAAGAAGGCCAACGGCATCCTGGTCTGCATCAGGAACAGTGTGGCCAGCAGGACTAGGACAGTGATTGTCCCCCTGTACTGGGCACTGGTGAGGTCGCACCTCGAATAGTGCTCCATTTTGGACCTTGCACTACAAGAAGGACATTGAGGTGCTGGAGTGTGTCCAGAGAAGGCAGTGGAGCTGGGGAAGGGTCTGGATCAAAGGTCCTGTGAGGAGCTGCTGAGGGAGCTGGGGGTGTTTAGCCTGGAGAAAAGTGCACACCTTTCTTACTCCCTACAACTACCTGAAAGGAGGTTGCAGAGGGGTGGGTGTTGGTCCTCCCCAAATTTACAAGTGATAGGAAATGGCCTCCAGTTATACCAGGGGAGATTTACATTGGATATTAGGAAAAATTTCTTCACCAAAGGTGTTGTCAAGCACTGAGACAGGTTGCCAAGGGAAGAGGTTGAATTACCTTTCCTGGAGGTATTTATGAGATGTGTGGATGTGGTGCTTAGGGACATGGTTTACTGGTGGGATTGGCAGTGTTAGGTTAATGGTTGGACTTGATGATCTTAAAGGTATTTTGCAATTTGAACTATTATAGGATTCTTTGAGATGCAACTCTCTTTTCAGGTAACTGTGTGTCTCAATTATTCCATGAGAAAGATGAAACAGGGACTCTTGTTATTTCTGTACTACACTGTGTGGCTTTGTAGCTGTAAGTTCTCATTGTGGCAAAAGCCTCTATCCTACTGATATTCAGCATCTAATATACTCGTGGAAACCTGAGATGTTTAGTTTCAAAGAAGCAGATATATTAAAAAGGAATTTAACATGAATACTCTCAGAGACAGGAAAGGGTTAATTTTGCCTCTTTCAAAGATCTAAGGAGTTTTCTAAGCACCAGGCAGCTGTCATAACAGATATGTGATGACCTAACTGACCATTTTGAAAGAGATTTGTATCTGAAAACACATTTTTTCAAGACGCCAAACCTGTAACTGCAATAAGACTCAGGTCTGATCTCTAGAACCCCATTAGTTCAAAAACTGAGCTAAGATCTGAACTCTCACTTTGCCTAAGCTGTGACTTTCTTTTTTTTTTTTCTCATCCTTCCAGAATGTAACTCTAGAAATCTACAGAGTATTATTTTAAAAATTCTTATGGCATGTGAAGTTTTCTAGGATATGACAGCACTTGCACAGCAGCTTTCACAATCACGGCTTTCAAATTCAGAAACGAAAATTCTAAATAATTTCTACATTTTTCATCTTCCTTTTTTAGACAATATCCTAGGTTAGAAATGATGTCCTGAATATGCAGAAGAGCCCAAATAAAGTTCTGTGGGAACATATCACCAATAATAGTGAGGCAAGACAAGAAGAGACGAAGCAAGACAAGACAAGACAACAGAATAGCTGCCCAGGAATCTATCCTTTCAGAGACATGAAACAAAACCAATTTAATAATGTGCTAAAATGGACCCTATTACTCTACAGCTTTGCAGCAGTAAATGGTCCAAGAATATACAGATGCTTAGTTTTATTGAAGTTGCAATTGATATCTTAGGACATTTAAAATAAAGCTTATGGAAATATACATTAAATCAGTGTCCTATGGTAATTCAATTATCCAAACACAGTTTACAGTGAGAAAAGACAAAATTTCTTCGTTATGAATCAATGGAATTAGAAAGCATTTATAGGTAGGTTTTAAACAACAACCACAAATGAGCAGCCTGACCCTGTATTAAAGCATAGCCATATACAGCATGTGTTTAGTTTATTTTCCAACTGTAGTCCAGACTGTCATGAATTTACTTAAGATAAGAATGTAGTTTTATGCATTATCAGTATATATGCTCGTTCTGGATATTTCTTAACATTTTTCATTTGAACTGTACCATTACCTATTAACTTCTTACCTGGTCTCATTTTTCAGTACAGGCAGATATATTAACATCTTCTAATTTGTATTGGAAGCTTTCATATTGAATTTACATTGCACTATTAACCTACACTTTCCTTTTCATCATTAGTGTACGGTGTGCTGTGGCAATACTTATATCCTAGTCAAGCTGACAAAGTACGGGTTAGACATGTGGATAGTGAAGTGGATTGAAGACTGAATGGCTGGGCCTTGTGATCACCAGCACAAAGTCCACTTGAAAGCCCATCACTAGTGGTGTGCCCCAGCATGTGACACAGCGGCCAATACTGTTAACATCTTCATCAGAATCAAAAGGAGTGGGAGTGGGTGAGGTTTGTTAGCAAGACCAAAATATTCATAAAAGAACACCTTTAAGACTTCTTAGCAAACTGGTTTTCAACATTTATTAGAACTTTAAAATGGTCAGTGGATAAAAATCTGCATACTGATATAGATGACATTTACATGTATATATAAATATATGAGCAGACATACACATTTACATATGTATGAATGTTTTCTGTTGAGTAATAAGTCTGCCTTCACTGTTTGAAACAGTTCAAGTCTGTTCTTACATTTGAATTTTGTACAGGTCTGTTCTAATTTTATCTAATTGTGTTTATTAATGCTCTCATTATCAATGTAACACAGAAGCAGTATTACTTTGCCAGTGACAGATATCCAGGGGAGCTTCCAGGTAAAAATAGTCTAGCATAGTCACATAAGTGCTCAAACGCTATGGCAATGAGGATCATATCCAGAATGACAAATAGAGCCCTATCAGCTAATCCTCAGGCAAAAATGGCAGTTTATTACCCTCTGAAAGGTCACAAGCAGTGCTCAGCTATGAGGTGGTATTTCCACCACTTATTCCAATATGTAGCTAAAACTCTGAGTACTACCTACAGCCAGCACCTCCACTCACCGAAGTCTACAAACAGTAGTCACTGTGTGCCACGCTAGGACATGGAGTATTGAGACAACATGTTGCAAATCAAGGTATGTTACGAATTTATTTAAAACTGCTTTTCTTCTAAATGATAATGATCAGTTACAGCTAGAGGATTTGCAGTATTTAAATTTTTATGGTGTGTGGGTTATGCCATTTCTTCTAAAGATCTTAACATGATGCAGAGTGGAGGATGTCTGAGAGTTTCCATTCTGAGCAGTCCTTGGAAGAGCAAGCAAGCATATGGTTCCTGGTGTAGTAAAGAGGAAACAAAATTGCCAATAGAGAGCTATTTTAACAACTGTTCTAACACTCAGAAGTAAAAAAAGGAAGAAAATTATGTGATAGCAACAGGGTGATGTGGAGACAGGTTTCAATCTGGAGATTATTCTGGAAGTTCTTCCTGGAGAGGGTGGTGAGGCACTGGAACAGGTTGCCCAGAGAAGCTGTGGATGCCCCATCCCTGGAAGTCTTCAAGGCCAGGCTGGATGAGGCTTTGAGCAACCTGGTCTAGTGGAAGGTGTCCCTGCCCATGGCAGGGGGGTTGGAACTGGATGGTCTTTAAGGTCCCTTCCAACCCGAACCATTCTGTGATTCTATGATATAGTGTCAGTTTTGGAAAGAAGATTGTATATAAGTGTGTAGGGATGTTAATGTTAGTAATCTATTACATAAGTAACTCCACAGAAAAACATTTTCCAATATATGTCATGCATATTAACAGAAAGTCATAATTTGCATTTGGACCTTCTCTTGCATTTGTGGAGCACCACATCTGTTCACCAAGCTCTGTGAATCTGTTTCTTTACAGGCAATTGAGTATTTTTTTCCTTCGCTTCTCAATAGCACATCAGCACATTATGTTATTGTGTACCACACACTGGTGTGATAATCAACTTCAAAACACTGTAGCTGTTAAAACCACAGTATTCAGTATAAGCAGTAAGTGCAAAAGCAATCATCAGAGGAGAAATGCACAAAATCATAACATTTAGCAGGGAGTCATATCAATTAAATGAAAATTCTGCTATGAGCATCTTGCTTTTGAAAGGCTAGATTAGAGCCTGCATTCTACAAGAAGGAGCAACTTGCTCCAACCTCATGTAAGAAAGAGTGATGATGAGAGCCTTTAGCATCTCTTCCATCACAAACAATGTCCAGTGTTTAAATCATGTAGAATAACTGATAAGGTGTACCTTAATAAATTCTCACCTGTCATAGTGGAAAATGAAGTGGAGGCCAGCAGTGCTTTCTGTTCTTGGAGGTATGGAGCTAAATCCAAGGAGGATCAAAGCCCTTCACTATGTCTCATAAGGTTCTTTCTTTAGCCTTTGTCATTTGAAATCCATAGCTCTGAGATAAATGCATAGGCTCCCTTCAATACTGTGTGAAGGAATACAGGTCATAGGAAGAGATCGCAGAGATTTTACAGGAGAGAGCATACAGGGAGTTCACAAACATTACTGAACAACCCACCCAAACAACTGTTCAGACAGCTAGATATCTCTGTCTTTTCCAAAGTCCTGCTTTTCAGCCAGTAAAGTAGTTAAATTTCATACTAGTAAAAAATGGGATTACAGGGGTATTTTCTGGTACATACTTAAAAGAGTTTTCCAAAGACCAAAAATAAAAGCCATTCTTCAACATTCCCTGTGACAACTTTGAGAATAATAACTTTTAGTGAACAGAACATCTGTAGAGGAATATACCTACTTTTCATCAGTATACTACCTGATTTCTAACTAAATATTAATTAAATGTAGGATTTAATTTTTTTTCTTATAAGAACATATAAAATTGGTAGTTTTGTATATATTTGTATGAGAGAAAAAAATAGACTATTTAATCTTACATAAAATTAAATTTTTTAAGGTTTCTTAAATATTTCAGTTCATACAGGATTTTTTTTTAAATTATTATTTATTCATTTCTCTGCCAGCCATGTATTGTGTTTTAAATGACAGAGTCTCTGTAATTAATCTGATACAAGAAATGGCTGTTGTGTCCACGAAGATCCAGTTACTTCTAAAATCGAGAACAGGCAGTAGCCAACGCTAATATCTGAAACCGTATTGGAGAAGAGATGCAATCTCTGCTGGGAAGCTGGGGTGATAGGCAGAAAGGCATGCCTGAAAACCAGGCAGGGAAAGATATTGTATACTATGTGAAATGGTATCCTGGAAATAAAGCAGGCTTTCTAACTCCTGATTTCTTTTGCTCTGTATTCTCTTCATCATCATCATCCCATTTCGTCATCATCATGGACTCAAGAATGAATCACCCTATTAATCACAATGTTTATGATTTTCTCCTGCATACAACATTTTATCACATGATGAGGATTCTCCAAACACTCTCTTTGTGCTTTCATTCTTCTATCTGCAGATAACTGCCACAAATAGCAACTACCTTTGGGATTTACTGGAGTATTACTTGCAATCGTTTCTGATGTTACAGAGGAAATCTAAATGCAGTCTTTGAAATGTAACACGAGCTACAGTCAGCATCCATTCCAGTTAAACTCTTTCATTAATTTTATTGTATTTGTAGTCATTGTTATCTTGAATATTTCTCTTCAGCTCTAAGTCCTTGGAGTTTAAAAAAAAATGTCCTTAAACTCTAGTACTGTGAATTGTGAATGTACTTGCCCTGAAATAGGAAATATTTTTCATGGAAAATAAATAAAGAAGATTCAAATGTATAACTTTAGTACTTATATTTGGGGATTTCCATCTCAGTTTTCAATAATACATTTCTTTTACTATAGTAATAATGATTTTCCGCACTGCAACAGTGATCTTTAATTTAATTACCTTCAAGTACTGATCACTATAGTATTTAAGACCCTTGCATTCTCCTAGGAGCTTTTCTCTGCAGTTGCTATGATGTGCTTCAGCAATTTGAAAGCTTTAACACTTCAATGAGCTTCTTTCTGTTCTCATATTGCCTTAGAAATAAAAGCATTTATTATTTTCGTTATTTTACTTTCATAAATAAGTTAATTGCAATCCTAGTTAGAAATCCTATCTTGATGTGTTCTTGTCATGAAGTTAACACAAAAAGCCCTTCTGTATGTGTTACATATCACATGGAGGTGCTCATCCTCCATAGCTACTCCAACATTTGTGGTATGAAAAAAAATTAGAAATGTAAAAAAGCATAAAGAATTGGACTGGTATCTGCACCTATGTGAGCAATCATTTGCAGATGACAAAACTAGGAGGACTGTCTGAGTCACCAGCTGCTTATGTTGCCATTTAGTGGAAACTCAAAAGATGGAAAATTTCACAGAGAAGAATCTCATTAAGTTCAATAAAAGGGAAATGTCAAGTTCTAAACCTAGGGAGGAATAAGCTTCATGCACCAGGAATAGCTGGGGGAAGTAGCTCTGCAGAAAAGGACCTGCAGAAAAGGGCTTTGTCTGTATTCAGAGGGAGAATGACTTATGATGCTGGTTTTGTTAGATACCCTGTACTGTTGGGAAGGGGAAATTGCTTGGCTATGACTATAACCATGCACTACCTCTGTGCTGGAAAAGCCTAACTTTTGCAGCCCTTCAGACAATTGTGTTAGCTGTACTCTGTTAGCACTACCTCAAGCAATGTACATAGTCCTTCCCAAACAGTTTCTGGTCCTCACTTGTATTTCATTGTGGTTGGTTGACCCTGGCTGGAACCAGGTGCTTACCAAAGCTGCTCCATCACCCTCCCCTCAGCTGGGCAGGGCAGAGGGAATATAAAGAAAGGCTTATGGGAGAGATCACTCACCAATTAGCCTCAATGTGGTCTGACGAGGGACAACATAAGACAAATTTAAATATCACATATTCCAATCACTTAACTTTGGTTTGGTTTGAATTAGTTTAGCAATAAAACAAATGAGAAAAAGTTTGTGATCCCTTCTCGTGGGTCCAAAAGGCACAAAGAAAAACTAAATGTTATTGCAAAATACCTTTGTAAATAAGAAATTTTAACGTAAATACCACCCCAAACAACAAAAAGCTATATACTGCATCTAGAATTACTTCATGAACACTGCACTTACAATAGTAGAAAGTGAACACTGCAGGATTGCTGGTAGTGCTAACCAAACCAAAACAAACAACTGCAGCTACCTTCAGTGGGAAGGGTAGGTTGGTGAGGTTAGATTGATAGGGTTGCCGGTAAAGAAATCAGACTCCATTTTCTTGGATAAAATTTTTTTCACTATTGCTCCTTTATCAAACAGAGCAAGGTTGTTTTGTTTCATGAGCTGAATATATTCTGTCTGTACTTCCCTATAAAATCTTGAAGTTCTCCAGAAATACATTGCCATTCATTGCACAATCTGTATTGGTTAGAAGCTGTGGTTTTTTCATTGTTTTTATCCCAGGGAACTAATTAAAAATGATGCTATCACCACTTACTCTGACTGTAAAAATAATTAGGGAAGACTTCTTCATTGTGTAGACTGTTTTAACAAGAACAGTTTATGATAATGTCCAGTATACGGTCAGAATTTCAAATCTGGAGTAGTACCGGGACCTTTATGGGTTTTCAGTTCCTATCCTTTGAAGTCTCTTTCTAATATTTGTATTCCAATAGCATTCAAAATTCTTTAGTGTTTGTTTTTTAAGATTGTTCTCTTCTTTTCTCCATGTGGCAGGATCAGTGATTTTTATGGCTATATTGATAATCATCCTGATTAACTTCTTACCTAGTGCTATATATGCTTGTGTCCACTTCATCTAGGGCATTTTCATAACTTTAGATACTCTTTATTCTTTCCAGTGTTCCTGTTTAATGTAAATTGTAACACTGATGAAGGAATACAGATAAATAGAAAGGTAGCAGGATGACTGGGGGGGGGTATGAAGTCTGTATGTATCTGAAGTTCTTTTCTACCACAACTTCAATTTTTATAGAAAATGTGTGGTCCCTTCTAAGAGCTGGTAATATATCAGAACCCAAGTCAGTCTCAACTTGTTTAGTACTCAGTATATGGTAGTGAGGTTCCAGCTGGGATTAGAAAATTAATTAAACAGTCCATGTTTGACAAAAGTAGCTGACTCTCAGGCTGAGCAGGAGTGATCCAAATATAATAACCTGTAAATACCCAAGGCATTGAGCTAGAGAGAAGACCAGCAAGGATAACTGCACCTATCTTTAAAAATCAGCTTTGAAAGATGGGGGCATTGGAAAGAGGTGAATCAGCAAAGCTGTGCCTGTTTTGAAAACAGAAGGCCAATATGAAAAAAAAAAACAGAGGAAAAAAAGAATTGAAATGACCACATTGAAAAGATGGGCTATTCCCAGGTGATGAGATCTTTAAATTATAGAAACCAGGCAGAAATCTGGGGAAACTCCTAAAGAAGAACTTGCAGCAGAGTACTGGGGGAGTCCAGGCTAGGTTAGGTTTCAGGTCTTAGAGTCACCTGCAAAACTAGGTTGGTGCTTACACAAAAAATAGGGCTTGTTTCCCAACCATATCACAAGAGGAGTAGTGAGTTATTGAACAAGGCCAAGATAGCTTTATGTACTGATTTGTGTGTTAATTACTCTTTACAGGCTTTTGAGTGGAGCCCTTAGTTTAGGTGATGGTTAATAAATCTCTTCTTCATCTTGAAGACTGCCCAATCTTCAGAGGAAGAGGTGAACTGAGGATGGAACTGAGATCTTAAAGTAGACAGTCTCCCCGGTAAAGTAAATATAAATATTAAAGTGGTTCACACACCTTTGAGGGAATAAATACCCCAAAACATCTTTAAATAACCCACGGAGTTGAGAGTGTTTCCTGCCAAACTGCCAGGAGCTTGAGCAGGAGCGAGTGCTGCCTGATGCCAAGTTCCGCTAAAGAATTCTCTGGCAGCTGCAGACCAATATTCTGCCTTCATTTTAAGAGAGTCAATAGGCCTCTTATTGCTCTTGGATAAACCCCACAGCATCACACTATTCTTTTTTTCCTCTCAAAATGAATATCTTTAGCTGCAGTTGAGATGTCATGGCAATATTTCCCATCTGTATCATACAGAGAGCTATAAACCGATATTATGCAACTCATTAATTAGAAAAAAGATTTCACATCATGTTATGAAAAGAAGGAAAATATCTTTCCAACAGTAAACTGTGATATCCTTAACCCATTATGCTACCCAATGACTGTGGTTGATGGGAGAATGCAACCATTGATTCCCTGAACTTTTACATGGCAAAAGTTGGACCTTATGATACCAAATTCGGAAACCAAGAAAGGTTAGTAATCAGTAAATCTTTATTGAAAATCTGCTGTTCATTGAAAATACAGAAAATATTCATAACTATCTGTGTATTTTTCTGTTTATTTCCAGGAGAGTTTTTTATATGGTATTCTTACTTTTCAGAAAGTAAATTTGTGCTATACTTCAGTAGAAACATGGTTGTTCTGAGGTGGTACCATGTGACAACAGCTATATGGCTTGGAGTTTGCTGCAACACACCATGTGTGAAACAACAAAATTAAAACATTACGTGTCATCTAAGAATCTTTCAAAAATATAGGAAACAGACACATACCACACGTTAACACAGTATAAAAGCAACTTTTAGGTTGCATATCACTTTTGATAGAGAGGATGAAACACTACTAGAAACATATCAGAAAGATAAAGGTATACGCAAATGATTCATATAAACATTCAGAAATAACATGAGCTTAAAAAAAGAAAAAAACCCCAAGACTAAAATTCTTTTGAGATCTTTTACTTAGTTCTTATTCAGAAAAAAAGTCAAATATGTCAGTAAAACTCAGTAGCAAATTAAACATATTTCTAAGGGAAAGTGAAGTAACAATGCTAATAATTAAGTAAATGTTTGATGTAACTACAAAGTATACATCCATGCACACATCCTAGTTAAGCAATGTGAGAGACCTGATACCAAAAATATAAATACAGTAGCACATTTGAAAGTGTTCTTGCCAAACTACCTGCTGTGAGCACCAGTCTTTAAACTCTGGGAATACAAACTGTGGCTGAGTTATGGTACAAAGTGAAATGAATTTTGTAGGATCAGCTGCAACTCAGAAAATAGTGTATAGCTCAAACGTTTATGGCTTAATTCAACTTAACTGACAGGCCAGTTCACAAAGTCCCCAGCACTAAGCTCCCTTCAGTAAAGGTTATTTATTGGACACCAGGGTCAGAGAAAATTTTAAAAATACAACTAGTCCCTTGACCTTTGTTAGCTCAAATACATTCACCTTTCTGTAAAATGATCATGCCTGCCATGTGACTTAGCAATATCAGCACAGCATTTTGCCATGTAGGAGAACAGCTGAAGGCTCTTATTCCCTGCACGAGAGGACACTGAGTGCTTACTGATATGATGCAATTGATACTGATAAAGAAAGTTAATTATAACAAGGGACTGTGAGTCTCCTTTTATAATGTGACCCACAGAACCGCATTCCTTTTTCTTTAGGCATGAGAAGGCTTCCTTGCCTTCATTGTTTTATCTATACCTCTCTCCAGACAAGACCTCATTTAAAAACAAAAAGAAAGGAGAATAAGTAAACTGTCAGCTCCAGCTGACATCTGTTGACCAGGTTTTTATCCTGACATGTACAATTAGGTGGTTTTGCAGGTGTGCCCCAGAAGCAGTGCTTCCTGTGCACACATAGACCTCTGAAAATGGCCCCAAACCTACTTTAATTAATAAACCTACATGTCAATTAGTACAGTACATTAAATAGGACTGGAACTGTGGTATGTCCCTAGGCCTCTCAAACATGTGCTATGCCAGATGAGCTCACGAAGCAGCTGTGACAGCTTGTGCTGGCAGACATGCCTTTATAGATTGTCTATGCATTCCCTTACCTAAATCACAGATAGAACAAAGACTTACAATTTAAAGGGAAAAAAATCTTTAAAAAGATTCTGATATTTTTAAGAGAGGGAAACTCAGAGGGAAACATTTTATTTCAGAGACACCAGGAGGATTGTATCCCCAGAGTTTCTTGTTTCTAAAAGCTGTTGACAAGCTCAGGGGAGCAATTACTTCCAACAGAGATGTTAGTGTTTGTGAGACAAGAAAGTTTCTGCAGAAGCAAACATAGGTGTAGTAATCAGAGGCTGCAGATCAGCCTTTTGATAAAGTTTATTCTTTTCATGGTTCGTGTTCAAGGCTCCCATGTTCAGACATGTATTTAAGTATTTGTAGGCAATCAGACAGATAACTATTGCCAAGTGAAACACAAACTAACAAACAAGAAATACCATACAGTCACTTCATCTCTTGATACTATAATGCTCTTCTAAAGGAATATTCAACCACAGAAATGAGAAATTGTATTTTAATAAGACTAACATTAACCCTGAGTAAGTCAGTCAAAAGACACACTAGATCTCAATAGTGTTGGGTTCAGAGTGGAGAACATTCAGTAATACCAGAAAAACAAGCAAGCACAGAAACACTTAGGTTAAATATTATGAAGATGCTGAAGATTAATCTGAGATATTCGGTTTTTTGTTTCATAAATTAGTATGTTGGATTTGTGTGGCAAAGTTTTTGTAGCAGGACAGGGGTAAGAAATATCTTCTGTGAGAAGTTGCTAGAAGCTTCCCCCATGTATGACAGAGCCAATGCCAGACAGCTCCAAGATGAACCCACCACTGGCCAAGGAGGAGGTAGAGAATTTGGAAGTGGAGCCCAAGAAGTAGGGACAGTTTGGGGGAAGTTGCTTTAAGATTAGATTTTATTTCTCTTCAACTTTGACTTAATTGGTAATAAATTAAATTAATTTTTCCCAAAGTTGAATCTGTTTTGCCTGTGATGCTAATCAGTGAATGATCTCCCTCTGTCCTTATCTTGTCCCCCAAGTTTTTTATTATATTTTTTCTCCCCCTCCCAAATGAAGAAGGGAGTGATAAAGCAACTTTGGTGGGCACCTGGCCTCTGTCCAGGGTTAAACAACCAAAATTAGTGAAGGCCTGTACTATTCCCATGGGTCCTGTTGACATTACAACTTTTCATTTGTGTATCTCCTTCACAGAATAGTTTAAATTGTACTCTGAATTACATCTATACATTACAAGGAGAATTTAATTCAACATCTTCATGAGGGACCCCTATGTCCAGTTCAGCATTTAACATCCTCAAACAACTTCTGTGTTCAAAAAAAGAAAATGGAAGTCATTCCCTTGAAATCCAAACTTCTCTGATATTTGCTTCAGTAACTACTGTGGTCCAGGTGTCCTGATCTTCTACACATATTCTTATTATAGGTGCAGAGGGTCTGCTGAAACAATATTGAAATCAAGTTAAATACAAGGCATATGAAACCCTTTCAAACATTGAAAAAATCAATTCCACCCTTTTCATAAGAAATTTTCCCACTGTATCTCTGTACACAAATCTCTCAGTGCTTCACACATTCACTGAGGGGACACGGGATGAGTATTTTAGTGTTGGGACACTGTGAAAACAAATAAAAAATTAAAAAGTTTTTCTCTTTGTATAGTTTAGACATATTCTGTTTTCCACTGGCTTAGTACAACTGTATGTATTAATTTTCTTAAGAGCATTTTGGGATTTCCCTTGGAAATGAAATTCCAACTCAACCAGATGCACTGAAAATATATTATTATTAGAGTCAGGTCTAAGAGGAGAGATGATTTTATAAGTAAGATACTAGCTGAGCACTTAGATGATACAGACTCAATTAACAGCTTTGTCAGAATCTTTCTGAGTGCTATATGCAAGTCAGTTACAGTGAGATTAAAATATTTTTTTTTTTTTTCCTTAACTGTTGATTGTGTAAAGCAAAACACACGTTTTCCAACAACAGCAGCTTAGTTCAGAATTCCATGCAAAGAGGTTTTCATGCCTTGGCTGGTAAAGCCAGGTCTGATCGGATGCAGTGTTGGTGGCAGCTGTGGTTGGTTGACTTTGGATGGCTGCCAGACTCCCACCCAGTCACTTTCTCACTCCTTCTCAACAGGACAGGTGGAGAAATAAAGATGGACAGGCTCATGGTTTGTGATAAAGGCAGTGTAATAAGAAAAATAGAAGTTATGCATGGAAGCAAATAAAAAAAAAAAAATTAATCAGTATTTCCCTTCAGCAGTAAGATGTCCATACAATTCCTGGGAAGCAGGGCCTCAGTATGTAGAAGATTTGCTTTGGAAGAAAAATGCTGTAACCATTAATTCCTCACCCACTTCCTTCCCTTCAGCTTTTATTCCTGAGTCTTTTATTCCTGGTCTGTAATATTCCCTTGGTCAGTTTGGATCCATATCGCCTCTTTCCTACTAGTCTTTGAGTGTTCAGAGGGCAGGTAGAAAGACAGCCTTGCTATTGTGCAACAACCAAAATATTGGTGTCTTATATGTTGGGCCTGCCTGAGATAGAGTTAATTTTCCCCACAGCACTCCTCATACTGCCGTGCCATGTATTAGTAGCCAGAAAGGTGTTGATAACACACTAGTGCTTTGGCTACTGCTGAGCAGTGCTTGCATGGCATCCAGGCTGTCTCTCCAAAATTCCTGCCCTCTTTCCCCCAGAAGGCTATGGGTGGGCAAGATCTTGGGAGAGGACATAACCAGGACAGATGACAGAAACTGGCCACAGGATATTCCATACCATGTGACATTTTCTCAGTTATAAAAGCTAGGAGAAAAGAGGAGGAAGAGGAGAGCATTCATTATTCATTACACCTGTCTTCCTTAGCAACCGCTACATGTACGGGAGCCCTGTTTCCCAGGAAGTGGGTAGACATCACCTGCTGATGGGAAGTAGAGAATACATCTCTTGTTTTCCTTTGCTTCTGTATATGGCCTTTGTTTTTCTTTTATTTTGACCCATGAATTTTTTCCATCTTACTTTCTCCCCTGCACAGTTCTGCTGAGGAGGGGAATGATAGAGCATCTTGGTGGGCACTTGACATCCAGCCAGGGTCAACCCGCCACATCTTATCAACACAGTTCTATCCACAAGTGCAAAGCACAGCACTGTATGGGCTGTTATGAGGAAATTTAACCCCATTCCAGTCAGACCCAGTAGAGTACATTATCTCCAAAATGACAACTAAACAACATGACAACCAGAGGTCAAAATTTGTATGCTTCTATGCTTCTGTTCTTACATCCTAAAATTCTGTGCTATATACAATCAGACTGGATTTAATTATTGACTTTTACCCTTTTACTACTGATAAAGATGCTAACATTTCTAAATATCCTTATCATGACACCAAAAAATATTTATTCAGTGTTTCATTTATAGAATTGTGCAACCACAAGAACTTTAACCTGAAATAATGAACATTCATAGGCTACGCAATAGTAACTGTCAGTCACCTTCAGCTATCAAAACATATTTGACAATATCCAGGTCAGCAGACAATTTTAACCAAAGATAATTGTACAATGACTGTAATCTTGCTTTGTAATCTGACAATACTTTGGCCTATATTTCTGTCTCTATTTCTTCAACATGCCTTGGGGGACACTATCTCAGTTTTATCTTTGCAGAGGAAATGAGAAAACTGTCTTTATTTGTCTTATAGCTCATGGAATTAGGAAAAAAAAAAATAAATAAAAGCACTCATCCCCTGGCTTACAAGAAGATCTTTCCTTTTCATTTAAGACAAATGGACTCATCATGAAAAAAATTCTGAAAGACTTCTGAAGCTTTTTAAAGCATTACAGCCACATTGCCATCACCTTTTCATTTTCTATTCAAGTCACTCCTGGTGAAAAGCTAGAATTTGCATGACCCATTTGCTATACAGTTTGAAAACCTATTTAGTGATTTCTTTCTTTGCGTTCATTTCACCGAAGCTGTCCGAATTCTCCTAGACATTGGATGTCATTGAGGTTAGACCTGCATCCAGCAATGTAGATACCAGGTCATTTGTAACAGCAATCCAAACATGTTTACTGACAGCAAAATAACTTTTAAAGGCATTAGGTAAAACCATGAAATTAAATTTTGAAAAATTACATGTTTCTGTCATTTCCAAAATGCTGTTTCCAAAATTAGGCATGGTATGTTTGCAACTCAATTATTGTCTTTTATCAGCATTTGTTCTGTTTTCTCAAATATTTTCCTAGGACGGTGTCATTAAAAACCTTTCCATTGATATGTGCCTGCAGGAGAACAGACTCCTGAACTCCATTTCAGAGTGTAAAAGCCTAATGAGCTTACTTGTAGCCAGATGTATTCAAGCTGTAAGTAGCCAAGGCTGAGGGCAGCTGTTTTCAGTCTGTGTAGAGCTGCAGTGTGTGAGACACAGACTGCCTGCTTGCTTGTTTCAATTCCTCAGCTTCTCTGTCAGAAAACTGTAGGGTTTTACCTTTTCTTCTACAGCCCTGGAGAATGAGAATTTCAGTGTGGGGAAGTACAAAAAAAGGAAAATATGATAATTATTCCTCAACACTGCAAAAATCAAGAATCTTTTCAGGGGGGCTTGACAGAAGAATCTGAAATCACATTATCAAGTTCATTTGTTACTTTCATTTATTAAATAAACTCATGATATCATGTTATTTTTTTACCTAATAACTACTAGCAATTTTAGCCAGATCTGATAGTGACAGACATCATAAAAGTTCTACTTTAAACTAATGAAATTTGGGTAAAGGAGAGGTGGTCAAATAGTGGAGAAAATAACCAAATTAAGTATTAAGTACCAATTTCAAACTCAAGCTGTGAATTCACAAGTAATTCCACAGCTGATTCTGTTTCTCATGGAAGCATTTGTTGTTTATCTTAAGAAGATTCGTTCCATCTAGAAAGAGGGAATTCTTTGCATTTAGATTTTTACTACATGTACTTTTATTTTTAAAAGCCATTATTATGAACATCTTTCCTAATCAGGGAACAAGTTTTAAATTCAGACTGCTAAAGTGACCAAAATAGAAAAGAAACACTACTTTGTGAACGACAAAAACTTCTGTTAGATAAGGGCTGGAATTCAGCTCTGAACATGGACGTACGATTTTTTTTTTTCCAGTATGAGGGATTACAAGTGTTCTTAGTGTCTCTGTGGAGATCTACTCATGACACTTAGTAGAATTTAGAGAACCTTCCTAAAGCTGCTAACTTTACCCAGTCTTCTGAACAGCTTTTTAAATAATTTTGAGTAGGTATTTACTGGCTGTGGTCAATATTAGACATCTAATTCATGTGTTGACACAGGCTGTAGAAATATAAGTTCAAGTGTGTTAAGTCCAGAGCTGAATCTGACTTTTCATCAGGCAATGGAGTCATGATTCTCTGTAGATGCTGACTATAAAAAGCCATAGATGTTGGTAGATCAGGAAAACTCTGACTAAAGTTTTCTGTCTAAACATGGTCCTGGGCAACTGGCTTGAGCAAGGCCATTAGTCCACAGGCCTCCCAGATCTCCCTCCCAACCTCAAGACATCTATGATTCTGTGATTCTGATATGCCCTACTTAAACCCATTATAAAATGGTACTCATTTGGATTGACAAGGTTCAGTTCAGTCTGTCAAATTATCTTCAAAATGTCTGAACAAAAAACCCAAATCTTTTCCTTAAGCCCAAAGACATGAGTAAAAGTTTTCTTGCATAGGAAAGTCTAGTGGCTTAGTCATGTTGCTTTTCATAGGAAATATGAATCATAGAATCATAAAATCATAGAGTAGTTTGAGTTGGAAGGGACCTTAAAGATCATCTAGTTCCAATGCCCCTGCCATGGGCAGGGACACCCTGCACTAGACCAGGTTGCTC
>NW_010224854.1:34600-36222 GCF_000690775.1 Eurypyga helias
CTTCCAGAGAGGGGGCATCCACAGCTTCTCTGGGCAACTTGTTCCACTGGTTTACCACCCCCAATGTGAAGAATTTTTTCCTGATATGTAATCTGAATCTACCTGCTTTCACTTTAAACCAATTACCCCTTGTCCTGTTACTTCCTGCCCTTGTTAAAAGACCATAACCCAGCTTTCTTGTTTGCCCCTTCAGGTACTGGAAGGTGCTATAAGGTCTCCTTAGAGCCTTCTCTTCTCCAGGCTGAACAACCCCAATTCTCTCTGTCTGTCCCCATGGGAGAGGTACCCTAGCCTTTTGATCACCTTCGTGGCCTCCTCTGGACTTCCTTCAACTGATCGATATCCTTCTTATTTTGAGGGCCCCAGAGTTGGACACAGCACTGCAGGTGGGTTCTCATAGGAGCAGAGTAGAGAGGGAGAATCCACTCCCTTGACCTGTTGGCCACTCTTATAGCCTAGGATGCAGTTGGCTTTCTGGGTTGCCAGTACACACTAGCGGCTCATGTCCAGCTTTTCATTCACCAATACGTCCAAGTCTTTTACCTCAGGGTTCCTCTGGATCCATCCTCCACCCAACCTGTATTTGTGCTTGGGATTGCCCCGACCCAGGTGCAGGACCTTGCACTTGGCCTTGTTGAATTCCATGAGGTTGGCAGTGGCCCACCTCTCCAGCCTGTCAAGATCCCTCTGGATGACATCCCTTCCTGCCAGCGTGTCGAACACCCCACAAAGCTTGGTGTCATCATCAAACTTGCTGAAGGTGAACTCAATCCCACCAGCCATGTTGCTGACAAAAAATGTTAAACAGCACTGGTACCAACGTTGATCCCTGAGGAACGTTGCTAATCACTGGTCTCCACTCAGAACCATTAAGCACAACTCTCTGAGTGTGACCGTCAAGACACTTTCTTATCCAGTGAGTACTCTATCCATCAAATCCATGCCTCTCCAATTTTGAGACAAGGACATCATGCGGAACGGTGTTGAAGGCTTTGCACAAGTCCAGGTAAATGACATTGCTTGCCCTTCCTTTATCCATGAAGGTCATGACCCCATTGTCGAATGCCAATATATTCTTCAGGCACAATCTGCCCTTGATGAATCCATGCTGACTGGCACCAATCACCTCTTTGTTTTCCATGTACCTTAGTGTCATTTCCAAGAGGATCTTGCCAGGCACAGAGGTGAGACTGACTGGCCTGTAGTTTCACGGATACTTCACTAAGAGGGTGGTGAAGCACTGGCACAGGTTGCCCAGAGAAGCTGTGGATGCTCCATCCCTGGAAGTGTTCAAGGCCAGGCTGGATGAGGCTTTGAGCAACCTGGTCTACTGGAAGGTGTCCCTGCCCATGGCAGGGGGGTTGGAACAAGATGATCTTTAAGGTCTCGTACAACTGAAAATACTCTATGATTCTTCTTAAAGATGGTGTTATGTTTCCTCTTTTCCAGTCAGTGGGAACTTCATCATGCCACCACGACTTCTCAGATATGATGGATAGAGGTTTTGTAACCTCATCCACTAGGTCTTTCAGGGTCCTTGGATGTATTTCACCAGGTCCCATGGACTTGTGCACCTGCCGGTTCCTCAGGTGTTCTCGAAGGGCAAGGGAGTCCAAGGATGC
>NW_010224855.1:0-3011 GCF_000690775.1 Eurypyga helias
GCGGGGGCAGCCGCGGCACTTCCTGCGGGACGCGACGGGGCCGCGCTTCGCCGCTCTGGGGGTGCGGGGAGAGCCGCTTCGGGTCAGAACAGCCCAAACACCCGCTGGAATTTCATCTGCCGTTCACCTGACGTGCCGCGGTCCGCTTTTAGGTCTTTTTCTCGCTCCTGCCTGCACCTTCCTCTCCCGTCGGTGCGAAATCGCTCTCTAACGCCTCCCAGAACCTGCTCCTGCTCAGAGCAACACGGCGACTCCTGCCGCAGGCGGACAGCTGACCCCCCGCAGCTGCACGGCGGAGTTCAACCGCAAAACCCTCACCCGCGGGCCCGCTGCTTTCATGGCCTTTTGCATTCGCTCTCTCGAATCAACGAGGGAGTGATCTCTTGAAACCGCGTTCGCGAGAGGTATGAAACAAATGCGGTTATTTATAGCGCAGCGTGAAAAATCGAGACCTTTGTGTGCCGCCTTGTGTTTGGGCGAGAGGCGAACGTGGCAGATAGATCTGCGGTGGGAACCTTCAGCAGTGCAGATGGTGGGATTTGTGCCTGCCGTTAAGCCCGGAGATTGAATGGAACATCGCGGGTCGAAATTAATAAAAATGTACATCTCCTGAAAAGCAAAGACCTCGGGGGCTGATGAATGGGATTAAACTTTTGACACTTGTTAAGTGTTGAAACAGAAATCAGTCACAGCTTGTTTCGTAGAGAATGGTGAAAGTCGTAGGTAATATCCAAAAGCAGGAAGGCTTGCAGGTGAGAAAAATGACAGGCTGGAAGGGACGTGAAACAAATTCAGCGATGCGTGGATGACTTGACAATTTTTCACTTTATAATTTGGTTAACTGAAAAGTTGGATGCAAGTCTTTTGGCTGTGGATATCCAATAGAATAAAAAGGAGTAGCGTCCGGAATGTAGTCTACCTAGCAAGCTTTCTTACACAGCGATTGGGTTTTTAGTGCATTGCGGTGGTAGAACAGCCCAATATTTGGTTCAAGTCCGAATGAGGCTGGCTCAGAAGTATCCAAGTTCTACCCTCAATCATCAGCATATTAATTTCTGTGGACTCTATAGAGGAAATAGCAACAGTTGTCAAGGCTAGGAACAGCGAGCTATTTACTTCGTTTGGTAGTTGATTATGAACTTGTATGTTTATAACCAAGAACATATTACCATTTTGCAGGAATATTTTTTATTAGTAGTCTATTTAATCTTTTTTTAGCCTATTTGAGGAGTGATAAAAATGCTGGCTGTATTGGTGACTATTTTAGGTGTGATTTATTGCCACAAAACCGAATGATTTGCTCAGAGTACATGATGGAACTTTAGAAGTCAGCATTTAATGCATGTATATGAAAAAAAGAATGGAAAATTAAAAATAATTTCCGAGGTGAATTGACTTCTGGACTTGCACACGCTGTTGCCCACAGTGAGCCGCAGGTCCAGAAGGAAGTAGCAAATAACACGCAGCTGTGAGATCAAAAGAACATCCTTGCAAGAGAAGGGTGCATCGTGATTCCAAGTGCCAGTTTGAGTTAAATTAGAACTATTTGAAAACTGAGAACAACCTGCAGTATGATATCTAAACAGTCTTAATAAACTATAGAAAACAGGCAAAAAAATGTTTGAAGCTTCAAGAAAAAAGAAAAATCTTGCAACTAGTTGCCCCATAGAGCAATCTAATGGATGCTGTGTTGTGATGCCAAAGAGAGTCATTTCATGCATATTGGTGGAAACATAAAAGGATCCCTTCTCAGCAGTGACCATACCATGACATACCTAATACATTTGTGTTTTTCTATATATCCTGCTAGGAGGATAGAGAAATCTGTCAGCGTGAGTGAAGACAACGTAAATCTCAGTTGAGGATCAGAGAGAGAGCGAGAGGAGTGGTATTTCTTTCTGGCTTGCGTTCCAGAGCTCTGGCTGCAGGCCAGGGCTCCTCGTAATCCCTAAGTAGTATGATATTTCTGCTAAAATAATCAGTGGTGAAGTGCAGTTGGTACCAGTGCCTCTGGTTCCATTTGTCTGCAGGGTTCAGCACTAACGCTGCGCAGAGAGGAGCTGAACAAATTTACGCTCTGTAAGACCAGCTGTTTTTCACGAGACATTGCTGTATGGTTGGAAGATTTGCGTAGCTTCTTGGAGAGGAGAAAGAAAACTCCCTCACAGAAAAGGACTGCTGTCATGTCAGCAGCCTCACGCGGAGTGCACTGCACAGTTATCTCTCGGATGCGCTGCAAAAGTTGAGGAAGCCAGGGTCTTTCTGTTCAGCAGCTCACAGGTCAAACTCCTCACATAATCAGTGATGTCTGGAAGTCCTGACTTCTTCCTTGCTTGATGCCTCTTCTAAACTCATCTGCTGTGGGTCCCAGCTCTTCAACTGCTACCGACCCAGTTGGGGAAGAGCTGGAGGAGAGTGGAGGCTCGCTTAGGTCAGTAGTTACCTGTGTTCTGAACAAGAGTCTGGAACTTCTGTCCGCATCTCTGTATTGAATTTAGTCCAGTCTAGAAGAAACAACAGAAGAAGGATAACTCTTCACCACTGTTGTAGTTTCTGCTTTTTAAATATTTATTTGTGTTCTTTTGGTTCAGAACGATCTCTCTCCCTTCTTTGCCTTTTTTCTGTAATAGTTTTGAGTCCATCCCAAATCTGCTTTCCCCCAGCTCCCAAAACCTGGTTACCAGTGTGCCTCCCTCCTGGGTTAATAACACAGCCTGTTCTCTGTATCCCCCAAGATTCTCCTTCCTAACCTCAAAGCTAACCTGGCCCCATCCAACCGAACGGCACCCAGAGCCTGTACCTTGTCCTCGTGATACAGTCTTTGCTCTCTTGAGAGAGGTGAGTTTTGAGGAATGCTGTCCCACATGATGTGCATCTCCTTAGAAATGTACCTTTGTGTGGGGAGAACCTGGGCTCCAGAATGGCAGAGGTGCCAACTTTTATAGCTGTCCCCTTCACACTGTCCTGTCATCACCCTGACATCTCTCTGAAGGTGTCCCTTTTAGTTCCTG